>NC_069693.1:3632857-3820357 GCF_023699985.2 Odocoileus virginianus
CATCTTGGGTTCCCAGCCCCCACCCCTGAGCACCCCCATCAAGGAGCATTGGTCCAGGCCAGCAAAGTTGCTGAATATTTATTTGGTCCCAGGAGTGGTGTAGGAATCAGACTGGGGACAGGAGTGGGTGATCCTGCACAGGAAAGGGGCATTGGGAGCCAAGGGAATAGTAGGCTGGGATCACTGATTGTCAAAGCAGAGGGAGGGACCCTGGGGTGGGGGGAGGCCGGACTGCCTCCCTTTCCCCAGGGGCCCCTGGGGCTTCTGGGTATGTGCTGTATCGGGGGAGTTGGCAAGTTATCATGATTGGCATAATGGTGGGGGAGAAGGCAGGAGTGGGTAGAGTGGGGGAGTGTTGGTCTTAAAGGTGGGCATGGGCGTGGCTTTGGGCAGGGGCCTGGGGTCAGGGGCTTGAGGGTGGGCATCATGGTGCTGGCGGTGGCCTCACTCGGTCAGGTGGCCGCAGCGAGTGCCACTGGGCGATGGGCCGCCTGGGGTTGGCCAGCATGTCTGCCCAGTGCCGCAGGCCAGCCCCCCCGGCCGCTGCCCCTACGGCCACCCTCCCGATGGCCTCGTTCTTGCCCAGCTTGTCGTAGTCCAGAACAGTCAGCTCCACCTGCACCTTCTGGGGTGGGCAGGGGAGGAAGAGGAGACAGAAAGTGGGGTAAGAACGCACAGGGACTCATTATTATTGCTAAGGAGACCCCCTCCCTGAGTTCTGGGGAGCCTCCATAGGTGCCTGGGCTAAGGTTTCATCTGGAGCTTGGAGAGGGAGGGGGTGAGGGCCCTGCTGGACGGTTACAGGAGTGCACTGGAGTCTTTCTGCGACCAGGTTTTAAAGCAAATAAACCCTCAGGACCTCAGAGGCTCCTCAGCACGCAGGGTCCTAATGGGGGCACATCTTCAAGACTGTTAAATGGGTAGGTGGGCCTGGCCTTCGGGTTGCGGGTCTCTTTTTCTCAGTAACCAGAGCTCCTACGGGCGCTGGGCGTCCCGTCTTGTTTGGGTGGGCGGGGCTTCCTGGTCCTTGTCGGGGAAACAGACTGAGAACACAATCAGACCCCTTAGACCGGGCTCCTAGGGGCTGCTAAGGAGTCTCTCCTCCCTTAGCAACGGGGGTTTCTAAGGGCCTGGGGCTCAGAGGGAAGGGCTGCTCTGGCAGGGGCGACGGGCAGGTGTTCCCTCACCTGGACCTGGTCGCAGGGCACCTCGAAGCTGAAGGCCTCGTTGTAATAGGGGTTCAGAGTGTTCTTCTTGATGGTGGTTTTCTTCTTCCGCACCTTTTTGCCGCCCTGCAGCAGGTGGACCTTGACATACGGATCTGGGGGGAGGGAGGAGGACTCTTTTAGCCCCCCTCCCTCTGCTGAGTCCAAGGAGAACGCCCGAGACTCTTCTTCGGAACAACATAGAGATAGCCCATGGACCCCTCAGGCCCCCCTCTCTCTGTGCCCAAATCGAATCTAAACCGTCCACGGCAGCCTGGACCGTCCTCTCCGCTGTGAGACCCTCGGGGGCCCAGAAACTGCGGGAGCCTTAGCCTGAGACCCGGCTCCGCCCACCAGCGCCGTCGTTTGAGGCTTCCCGCACACCTGAGAGCCCTCCCACGTCCATCTTCTTCAGGTTTTTGGCCTCCAGAACGATGACGGTGAGCTTCCCGGCAGTGGGGACATAGCGGAGGGAGAAGCAGATGTCTCCTAGTTTCTCCTGCTGAGAAAGGAAGACGGACCGGTCCCCGGAGCCCGGGCTCCGCCTGCAGCCCCTCTTCCACCTTCCCTTCCCGCCCACTCGGCTCGGAATGGTACGGTCCGGAGCGAGCCCCGCCCCCACCCCGGAGGCCTGTGCTCTGATTGGCCTGGGCCTGCGGCGGGCGGGCCCAGCCGTGGGAGCGTGGCCACGAGCGCTCACCTCCTCGCGAGGCGCCGCCTGCAGCTCGCGCCAGGCCAGCACTGGCCGCCCCAAGTCCACGGAGCTCATGGGGACCCGCACCTCCCCGATGGCGTCGTTGCGGGAGAAGCGGTCGAAGTCGTACACCGCCATGACCAGGACCCGGCCCCCCAGCTCCACGTAGGGGACCTGGGTGAGGGGCGGGCGCACAGAAAGCGCAAAGTGAGGCGCAGCACATCCACGCGGAAAGCGGTGAGTGGGGGCAGTGGGGGTCCAAAGGAAGAGTCGGGGTGTCCATGGAGCCCACATGGGGCAGCCCAAGGGCCAGCGGAGCAGTCCAGGGGCCAGCGGTGCTCTCGAAAGGACAGCACAGTGTCCAGTGGAATAGTCCAGAGAGCGGGTGGTAGCTGCCACCAGTAAAAGCTGAAGGGGCTGTGGCGCCCAGTGTTCTAGACTGGGGACGGGCTGCCGGGCACGGAGCCCTGAGGCCATGAGCTCACCTTGAAGGCAAAAGTCTCCCCAAAGTGAGGGTTCAGCGTCTGCCGATGCACCCTGGTCTCGTGCCGCCTCCGTTTGTCTGGCAGCAGGTAGACCCGCACGTAGGGGTCAGAGGAGCCACCTATGTCCAAGGCTGCCAGCCCCTCAGCTTGCACGATGCCCACCAGCAACTGGACAGTGATGAGAGGACCCTCGTCTCAGCTTCCCTTCTGGAGCCTCCTCCAAGAAGGGACTAGAACTCCTGGCGCCCTCCCGTCCAAAGCTTCCCCCCAGCCCCACACCCACCTGGCCACTCTGGAAATCATAGTCCAGTGAGTACTGAAGTCGTCCTAGTTCATTCTTCTCGGCCACCTGCTGCCCTGGCCCCGAGGGCGTCGGCTCCAGCTCCTCCACTTCTGGCTGCACCTTAGGGAGCCAGGGGCAAGGGCAGGTGAACTCCTCCCCTGACAGCGGTGTCCTCCAGGCTTCGGAAGCCAAGGGAGAGTCACAGAACCCTCAGGCTAAACCTTAACATTTGCTAGCTAAGCAGAGTCGGTGTTTGACTAGTGATGTCTGCCACAGGCGGCGGGGCGCCATGGCAACACACACGGTGGTATGCCGGTCAGTGTTTGATTAGTGATGTCTGCTACCAGTAGCACACACGCTGTGATGTACGTGCAATGTGTTTGTCATTCCTAGACTAAAAGAACAAGCGCTGACAGCGTCTCGCTGCCTACAGGATGGATGCAGATTTTAGTTCTGCGTTAATGGACGTATTGGGGTGATGGTCCAAATTGCTACGTTGATTAGTGATCTTGGGCGGATAAACGTGGAGGGAAAACGGCATATCTAGTGCATATTTGCCATTCTAAACTAGCACAACGAAGTCAGAAGACTTCTAGTCACTGATTTTCAAAATGTAATGTGAATAGTAGTAGTAGTGTGGTAGAATGCCATCACTTCAGAGATTCTGACTCAGTTAGTCTGGCGCAAGATCCAGGACTTGCATTTCAACAAGGACCCAAAGTGATTCTGATGCTGACGGGGTTTGGAGCTACCAGCTATAGGGAGAGGGCTGGAGACTGGACACCAGGACCCTAAAGGGCATCCCTTATGGGTGATAATTGTAACAGCTATTTGTTGAAAAGGGAGGAGAGGAAATACTAGTTATGGACTATGACCTCGAGGCTCAGAGACAGCAACAGTAAATTCCTCAAGGTCACAGAGCCAGTTACTCTGGGTTGGAAACCTAGGACTCTCTGGCTCCCAGGAGAGCCTCATTCCGCTCTGCATTCAGAGGTATAATGCTCAGATACCTGAGCCTGCAGCTTTCCGCGCAATGGCCTCTTCCTACTCATGTTTGCGTCAACCTCACCGGACTGTCCTACAGCCTCCTCCTTGGTCTCCTTGCCCCAGATCTGTCCTCCACGTGGGCTCCAGGGGATTCATCTTAAAAGCCATGTGACCTTGTCCCGCTCTCGCTCAAAACTTCTGTGGCTCCCAGTTCCCTTCATTACGTGGGTACCACTGAGCTCTCTAGAAGTCTCACCCTCAAGCACAGAATATATGCGTGTGTGCTAAGTCGCTTCAGTTGTGTCCGACTCTTTGTGACCCCATGGACTGCAGCCCATCAGGCTCCTGCAGCCACGGGATTCTCCAGGCAAAAATACTGGAGTGAGTTGCTGTGTTCTCCTCCAGGGGATCTTCCCAACCCAGGGATCAAACCCACATCTCTTATGTCTCCTGCATTAGCAGACAGGTTCTTTACCACTGGCGCCATCTGGGAAGCCTAGAGCACAGGATACCTTTATGCTATATCCCAGCTATTGTGAAAAACGAGCTTGTTCTCCAAATAGCCCTCAGAATCTGGATTCCAAGCCTCAGCATGTGCTCTTCGAGGTAGAATGTCATTCTCTCTGCTCTCACTTAACTGAGTCCCTCTGGGTCTCAACACAGAAGTCAACTCCGGAAGCCTTCTCAGACCCTCCGGGCTGTCAGCTCCTTTCTCTGTGCTCCCATATGCCCTGCACTGCCTCTAGTGTGGCACATACTGCCCTGTGTTGTCAATGTCTGTGTGAACGTCTGACTTCCCGTCTGATTGGAGGTTCCTGGGGGTGTCTGGTTCATCTCCAGGTCCCCAGATCCACTTTGGGGCTAGACACACAGGGGAGCTGCTGGGCCACTGAGAGGAGCATGGGCGCAGGAGCGGGCAGGGCTGAGGGACTGGGTCAGGCCACACCTTGTCTATGTAGCTCCGGCCCAGCTCCTTCACTTCCTGAAGGTGAACCTGGGCTTGGGCCTGGCTCTTCTTGCCCATTCGCCTCCGACAACGCTTCCGGTAGAGACAGAAACAGCAGCTCAAGACGAGGAGGGCTGAGACCAGCACGATGGTGGCCAGAGCCCAGGGGGGCACTGCAGAGGGCATGGAAACAGCAAACACTGAGGTCCTGAGAAGCAACCCGGTCATTCAGACCTGGACCATGTGCTAGCTGAAATCCTGCCTTGTTTTCCCTCCAGCCATGTCCATTCCATTTTAGTCCCGTGTTTTCCTTCCAGCTCATCTCATATATAAAACTGAAGCCTTATGGCAGGCTGACACCATCTAGATTTTCTTGCTTATTAGTTCTACCTCCTCTTCTACCCCCATTCTAATTTTTCTGCTCAACCCCTGTGCTTTAAGGTTTAACCTCTCCCCGAGTCTCCCTATCTTTAAAAGAAGGGAGAGGTGAATCTTCCAATTCACCAATCCAAGGTTCCATTCCATTCCACACCCTTGATGTGGGTCTTCATTTTCTTGCAAACCTGTTCCTTATTCATTTCATTTAGATTCCAATCCAAGATTCCTACTATGACCTTACCCGCATTTGTCAGCCCACCAGCCTGAAAACACCCGATCCGGATCCCGCCCCCGAGAATCCCGACGAGGCTTTCCCTCTACTCCACCCCTGGTCTCGCTCACCAGGGCCATGGCTGATGCGACTCGAGTCAGGAGGCGTGTCGGGCGCTGGAGGCCTGGGTGTTGGGGGCTCCGGGAACATGACGGCGGGGTCTTAAGGTTTTTCCTGCGGAGGCACCCAAACGCCCTAGCCGCCCCCACCCCCGCCCCCAATCCCAACCACCCCGTGAGTCCATTGAGCCCGCCGAACAACAAAGAACTACAACTTCCATCGGCCCCCTGGGCAGCCGGCCGTCTAGGAGCCGATCGACTACCGCGAGGCGTGCTGGGAGTTGTAGTTTTAGCCTTTCTGCTATGAAGGGCGGAGGCTAGGCGTGGGTTCCGGGACCACGTTCCCGTCCAAAGGGACGCCCCCTCCCTTTAGGCCCCCCAGGAATCCAGTCCCGATGACTTCTGCTCCTTCCTTGCCCTTCCCCGGGGCCTGAACCAGTCGTGGGCGAAGACGGGCGTGGGAACCGGCGCACCGGGTTGCCCAGAGCAACGGCTGGCTCAGCTCCGGCGGGGTGAAGGGAGTGCTGGTTGCCCCGGCAACGGCCTGTTGCTAAGACAACGAGCGGGGCTTACGCACACAAGTGGAGTCCCGGAGGCGCGAGCTGGTTAGGAGCCCCGTTCCGCCTGGGACCCCAGACCCAGACACCCGAGATAGGCGGAGCTGGGGACGACGCGGCCTTGCCGGTCCGTGCTCGCGCCCGCAGCTGGCTCTTCCCTCCACACCTGCCCCGGAACGGGGCGTGAAGACTCAGGCTGCCCTCCGTCTCCCATTCCTGCGGGGAATGTGGGCGGCGGGCGGCTGCCCTGCTGCCTTGGCTGGGCCCCCGCATCCTTTTCAGTCTGTTTGTCTCGCCCGCGCGCCCCGAGCTCTGTCTTCACACCTGTCCTCGTGACCGACTGGGCCTCCATTCCTCTCCAAACCGACGCCTTCCCTATTTCTGTCCATCTCCCCATCGGCTTCTCGCCGCTCCCCCGTCTGGGTTGGCTGGCCTCTGCCTGCTGTCTGGTCCCGGTCTACCGAGGTCTCGCACCCTCTCCCCCGCCTGCGCCTCCTTTCCTTGTGGCTCTTTGTCTCCACACCTGTTTCTAAATCCCATTCTCTCGGAATCAGGCTCCAGCCCTCCCCCTCCATCTGTTGGTCTCCCCCGGTATCCCCTCCACCACCACACACACACACACACACAAAACACACACACAGCATCTCTCTACACACACACACACACACACACACACACACACACACACACACACACACACACGGCATCTCTCTAGGGATGGGAATGAGCATGGAGCTTGGGGAGGGGGTCCCAGCGGCTCCTACCTGTTCGGCGGCTAGACAGGACCCTCTGGAGAGACACAGAGGCGCCGGCCCCGCCCGCACCCCGCCCCCGAACGCGGGTGACTGGCGCTGTCCCCAGTGCTGATCGCAGAGCGCTGCGGGGCGGGGGCGCGGCCGAATGGAGCCACCCTGGTGTGTGCGCGTGTGCGCCTCCGTATATGAATGTGAGAGAGAGCCTGTGTGTGTGTGTGTGTGTGTGTGTGTGCGCGCGCGCGCTTGCGTGTTCCGTAGGTGGAGAGGCCGCCCTGCCCCTCGTCTAGCCCCCGAGCCTGGAACCACCAGGGCGCCCACGGATATTTATCCTGGTCCGGAGGATTTTCTGCCTTCTAGTCTAGCCATCCTGGCATCCAGCCCGCTTCTCTCCACCTCAGACTCCGCGGCCCACAGAGCCACTCCGGGCTCCAGGATACCGGGTTCTAGGACCCAGAAGACCCTCTCCGGAGGCCAGGGTTTTCAGATGTCCAGACAGGAGACTAAGCCTGAAATTCACCAGCAAATTGGCTTCACTCCACCCTCTAAGTTCCCCTAGGGCTAGGCCCAGAAGGCAAGCCTCCATGCTCCCAGCTCAGGGCACGGAGCCCACGTTGCCCACATCCTGGGCCTTCTCGGAGAGACTCAACTGTCCAAACCTACATTTTCAGATGCCAACGATGAATCCCCCTAGCTACCTTCCTGGGATGTTTGCCTCAGTACCTATACATCAGGAACCCACCTCAATATTATTTCCAGACCCAGAAATCCACTGCGGGGATGGGTGTCTCTGGGGAAAATAGTGATTTAATAAGTTATGGGATAAAAGAAAAAAACATGTACAGGCAGCAGGGTAAGGGGAAACCTCAGATTCTTGAAGACTGATTTGGTTTCTGGAGTGAAAGATGGGCAGGTCCCTGCCCACCCTTATTCCTCAGGTGGCCAGAATTCTGGAGCCTCATTACTTCCTTTCTTCCTCAGAATTCAGCTTGTTTCCTTGAGACCCTACTTCCTCCTCCTCCCTCAAACAAAAACCAAGAGACTCCTGGACCCCATCCCTCTCCTTCTTCAAGGAACTGGAAATCCAGGATCAGGGCTCACCCCCTCTCCAGGAAGTAGGAATCTAGGCTGCCGGTCCCCTCACTTCCTTCAGGGCCCGGGAGTCTGGGACCCCAGTGCTCAGCTGTCCCATGGGGCCCAGGCATCTGGGCTGAAGCAGAGGTGCAGGGTCTGTCTAGAAGGGCGGGGGTCTCAGCCCTCCCACAGCTTAGGCCTCTGTAGCAGCTGTATTCTCCATCAGCAGGTTCTCATAGGCGGCCCCCTTCTGAGCCTGTGCTGCGGCTGACTGTTGCAGAAACCGAAGGATGCACTGGTGCAGGAACACGTACTGGGCCTGGAGACAGAGCAGGGTGGGAGGCGCCCACCTGAGCCTCGGGCCAGCTCTCCCTGCCCGCCTGCCCACCCAGCCGGGCCCGGGGACCCCCCCTCACCTCGGTCTGCACCATCAGCGGGCGGCTCTCCCGCATCTTCTTCACGTAGCCAAAGGGCCCCACAAGACCCTCGGACTCCAGCTGCCGCAGCAGCACATCCAAGGCGATGAGGGTGCCCGTGCGGCCCACGCCGGCGCTAGGCAGGGACAAGGAGGCGTCAGGCCACGGGGGCGCTGGGAGCCCCCGCTGACTGGAGGGTTCTGTCTTTGGAGTACCCAGGGGTCGGGTATTTAGCGGGGCTATACTGGAGGCTACGGTGTAAGTGGGGGTTGCTTCATAAGTAGCAAGTAATAAGTAATGACCGCACAGTTCTATCTGCGAGGCCCCGTGCCGGATGCCTCATGTCTTCTGTGCACTTGTCCCACCCCTCAGAAGTAGGAGCTGTCAGCTGAGCGTGTCCACTATACAGAGAAGGCAATGTGGTGAGTGAGGTGAAGCCCACTGTCCCAGGACACTCAGCTGGTCGGTGACCAGCTGGGGTTCAGACAGAGCAGATGAGCTCCCAAGCCGGTCATTTTTCTTTAAACATAAGATGAACCATTTTAATTTTTAAATTATTATTATTATTTTGCCAAGCCGTGAGACTTGTGGGGTTTTAGCTCCCAGACCAAGGAATGACAGCCGGCTCTTGGCAGTGAAAGCACCGTGTCCTAACCACTGGATCACCAGGGAGTTCCCCCAAGGAGGTGTTTTAAACATTTCTTAAGACCTCTGGCCGTTTCACCCTCTTGTCCTTCACCCGCTCCTCCCTGCCCATGCCGCTGCCTCCTTTATTTCTTTTCCCTCCTTTCCCATGCCTTCATCTTCATCCTCATTCGCAACCTGCACCACCACCCCTTCACCTCCTGCCTCCATCTCCTGCATGCCTTCCTGGTCTCCTCCACAAGTCCCCGAAGGACCCGAGGGGCCGGATTCTGAGGCGCAGGGCAGGGGTCCGGCCCCTCCTCACCTGCAGTGCACGATCGGAGGCCCGCCCCCCACCGTCTGGTCCAGCCACTGCCGGAGCATCCTCCAGAAGGCCAGCAAGGGGTCTGGGGAGTGGGGCACACCGTGGTCTGGCCAGGTCACGTAGTGGAACTGACGCACGGGCAAAGTCGTCTTCTGTTGCTCCTAGAGGCAGGGGTTGAGGGGACCTCAGTCCGGGGCCGGTTTCCGATGCGTGGGGGCACCACTGGGGCCCACGGAGGTCCCTGGTGGGAGCGATGGAGCTCGGGAGGGGGGAGGAACCGCCAGCCGAGGGGGGCGGGGCTTACATGGCAGAGCGTCAGGTTTCGGACAGTCCAGTTCTCCATCACCTCCTCCCCCATCAGGGTCACCTGCAGGGGCCCATGGGTGCAGGGCTGGGCGTCCAGAGGCCAGTAATGCTCACACTTCACCTGGGGGGAGACGGGGGTGGGTCAGGGTACAGGCGGCTGCAGAGACCCTCTCCCGGAGCACCCCCGCGGGTGGCTCTGGCTTTCAGCATCGGGGACTTGCCCCGGCCCGGGAACCAAGTGGAGAGCCACCCCAGCCAGGAGGCCTGCCCCCTTCTCAGGTCTTCCAGAGCAGATTCGCCCCATACGAGGCCCAGCGGGTGGACTGGGGGAGGTGGGAGGGGCGCAGTCGTGCTGGGAACCCCCGAGGTTGGGTCAGGGTCCTCCCCGGGACCCGTGTCTGGGGCAGGATCACAGGCTGGAGCCTGGAGGGCGGTCCCCCCAGCCCGGGGCCCGGGGCTCCCCTCACCCTGCCGGACTCCACGCAGTTGGTCAGCATGACCAGGGTGTGGCTCTGCTGCTCCCACACCAGGCGCCAGAAGTCGCCCACGGTCTGCGGCAGGGGGCCCTGGGCCGCGATGAACTCCTGGGAGCTCCAGAGACCCTGGTGGAGGGAGGCAGGCGGGTCAGGGCCCCCCTGCCCCCGGCTCTTACCTTCCGAGGCTGAGCCCAGCCTGACCCCAGCCTTACGGGGATGAAGCTGGCGTTGATGTACTCGGAGCCGGGCTGTCCGAGGAGGGCCCGCAGGGGCACGCGGGACCAGTCGTCTAAGGGGAGACGCTGGAGTTAGCGACGCGGAGGGAGCGGGGAAGGCGGGGACGGGCGGACACAAGGAGCTGGGAGCCGGGCGAGGGACCCCGTCGGAAGGAGCCGGCCAAGGGGCTCCTCGCTCACGGGGGCAGGGGCTTTATCTCTCGAGGGGAACAAGGGACGAGGGTGTTGCCTCGTGTTGGGTGTTGCCTTTCTTGCCCGCCGATGCGGGCGAAAACAGCAGGGGCTCGAGACTCACAGGGCAGCACGTTCCTGTAGCGGTTCTTGGCGCTGTTCTCCGGGGCTGAGGCCACCATCTGGGACTGGCCGAGGTCCTCCAGGGCCAGTTGCTGGGGGCGGAGGAAGGGGAGGGTGCACGGGCGCTGGATTTCCTCGGCCCACCCCCACCCGGGGCCAGCCCTGTGGCGCCACCCCACTCACCCCTTGCCCCTCGGAGTTCTGCAGCACCCACAGAGATAGGAGGCGTGTGCCCACCGTCCCCGGGGGGCGTCTGAGACGGCTGCTGGGAGAAAGGGGCCCGGGGTGGCGGCAGGCAAGAGAGGAGGGACCCGGCTACTGGACACCAGTGTGAGAGTCAAAAAGGTGGCCGATCGTGGCTGAGGATTTCTGTGTGAGCCACCCAGCTGGGCGCCTGCTCCGGCTCAGCCCCGCAGGGGCGGGAGAGGCTGGTGGGCGCATGGGGCCCGGCTCACCCCACCTGGTACTCCTCGGCAAAGCCATAGTTGCTGTCCCTCTCATTTCTCCAGACGTGCTGGGCAAAGTCTTCTGCCAGGATGTCCCCTGGGAACCTGCGGGGGGGGGAGAGGGGTGAGTCGGTTGAACCACCTTTAACCGCATATTCTTGGGATAAAAGGAGAGGATTTTGCTTTTTTTTTTTTACCACCCCAGGACTTACTTATCTTATAATTGGAAGTGTGGACCTTTTATCCTCCTTCACCCATGTCACCCTCTGCCTCTAGCACCCACCAATGTGTCCTCCGTATGCGTCTGAGGTTTAATTTAACATTTTTTTTTTTTTTTTTACCATGCCACAAAGCTTGCAGGATCTTAGTTCCCTGACCATGGATTGAACCCAAGCCTCTGGCAGTAAAAGCACTGACTCCTAATCCCTGGACCACCAGGGAATTCCCTCGACCACTCCACATGTAAGTGACATCATACAGTACTTGTCCTCCTCTGACTAATCTCACTTAGCATAATGCCCTAAAGGTCCATCCACGGTGTCACAAATGGCATCATTTCATTCCTTTTTTATGGCTCAGTAATATTCTAGCATCTATGTATGTTACATCTTCTCTGTTCATTCATCCACTGATGGACATCCAGGTTGTTACCATATCTTGGCTATGGAGGATACTGCTGCTATGAACATGGGAGGTGCAGACATCTTTTATATTAGGGATTTTGTTTCTCATTCATCCAATCCGTCTGCGGGTATACACCCAAAAGAATTGAAAGCAATGTCTCAGATATTTGTACACCCGTGTACATAGCCGCATTATTCACAGTAGCTAAAAAGTGAAAGCAAACCAAGTGTCCATTGATAGAGGAATGGATCAAGAAGATGTGGTCTATGTATACAGTGGAATATTATTCATCCTTCAGGAGGAAGGAAATTCTGACCCATAAGGCAACATGGACGAACATGAGGGCCTGCTGCTGGGTGAAATGAGCCGGTCACAAGAGGACAAATTCATCCGTGTGAGGCAGCTAGTCATCAAACTCATACAACCAGAAAGTAGAAGGGGTTTCAGGGGCTGGGGAGATTGGGCAAATGGGGAGTTAGTGTTTACTGGGTACAGAGTTTCATTTTTGCAGGTGAAGAGAGTTCTCTAGGGAACTCTCCCGGCAGTCCGGTGGTTAGGACTCCAAACTTTCACTGCCAAGGGTGCCAGTTTGATCCCTGACTGGGGAACTAAGGTCCCACAAGTCATGCAACTTGGCCTAAGTAAACAAAGCTGTGGTTTTTTTTAGAGTTATATGGATAGACGATGGTGCCGGTTGCAGAACAATGGGAATGGATTTAGTGCCACTGAACTGAGCGGTTAAAAACAGTCTGCAGTGGTGAATTATAGGTTATCTGTCTTTTTACCACGATCAAAATTTGCTTGTTTGTTTTTTGGCTATGCTGGGTCCTAGTTGTGACATGTGGGATCAGGTTCCCTGAGGAGGGATGGAAGCCAGGCGCGCGGCACTGGAAGCACAGTCTTAACCCCTGGACCACCAGGGAAGCCCCTTGGGATTTGTTTTGACTCAAAAAGAGGGAGAGGTGTTCCTCTGCCCTCTGGGGCGTCTGCCCATGTCTAGGCCCCAATCCCCTGCGGCCCTGCATGGGTCTGCCCTCTCCCCGTTCGTGTGTGAACATGCTGCTCTCACTTTCAAACTGAAAAGAGTAATCGTCTGGGGCTCCCCTGGTGGCTCAGTGGTAAAGAACCCGCCTGCCAATGCAGGGGACACAGGCTCGATCCCTGGTGCCGGCAACAAGAGAAGTACCGCGGTGAGAAGCCTGCGCCTGCAGCTGCAGAAAAGCCTAAAGGGCAGCTGAGACGTGGCACAGCCAAAACTACAAAGCGCCCCGCCAGCTCGCGGGCTCCCGCTCCAGGTGCTCACGCCCCCTCCCTTGGAGTGCAGTGCTACAAGGACAGTCGTCCAAACTCGGCTTTGAGTCCCTGGCTGGAGGCTCACCAGCTCAGTTCTCGTTTTGTTTTTTCTTGTTTTTCTTTTCTTTTTTTTTTTAAAGTAATTGGTTTTTGGTTTATTTTTACACTTTCCATTTGTATTTACTCATTTGGCCGAGCTGCGTGGTCTGCAGGAGATCCCCAACCCTGATCCGCGACTGAACCTGGCCCTGGTGGTGAACCGGACACCAGGGAGCTCCCCAGTTCTCCTTCCTGATGAGCTGATTAAATTGCACACCCTCGACTCTTTCACCTTGGCGCGTCAGCCTGAGTTTTTTTTTCCCTCTTTCTTAGCTCTATAGTTCCTCCAGGCTTCTTTGGAGCAGTTTGAGCCTACAGCATCGCCTTCTACTGGCACCCCAAGATCTAGGAGGAGCTTCAAGCTGTGACTAGACTTCCGATGGATTCATCAGAGGATAACCCAACCTGGACCCTAGAGTCTCTTAAAACATCCATTGACGATGCTTCCCAGGCAATGCAGGTTGCCACTCAACTCTGAAATGTTAGCAACGAACCTCAGTAACTTGACTCTCAACCCTAGTATCAAGTTGCCGTATATACCAGAATACCCATCTCAACCAACCGGGCAGTTACTTAGTGAGAAAACACCAAATAGGCGGAGAGGGGTAAGAACGGTGTTGAGTGAGCGGAGATACAGGATGAAAAAGCTGATTGAATCTCTTAGACTTCGCTATGCCAATGGAGTTCCTCGTTCTGACTCTCAGAGAGAACTACAGCAGCAGCAGGACACTGAGATTCAATCAAGAATGAGAAGATTCCAGTGTACCTGTAGTTATTGCCAGTTTAACAGAAATCCTTCTGATGATAATTATGAGAATTATTATAACACAACATACAGTAATTATGCCATGGAATCAAATGAGTCATAAACCTTATTCTTGTACTGTTTTCTTGCTGGTAATTTTAGGATCATTATGAAGCAGCTTGGGAAAGATTGTACCAATATTTTGATAATGTATATTGTAAGTTTGTCTTTTTTACTTGCATCTCTTTTCTACCTTAATACAGTTAACTTACGAGGAATCTATATGTAGCTTGGATTTGAGATGATTTGAATATACACTAGTTCCACTTTGATCTGACACCAAGAAGTACTACTTAAGTCTCAGGTATTGCCTGTTTCTTAAACCTGAAGTTTGCTATAAGATGAAACTCAATATCAAGAATTTGAAACAAATTAACTTGGGAAGGAATGTAAAGATAACATTGGCTGGCTTGGCCAGAGCCTTATTAGTGTGTTAAATAGTAATAAAAGTTTTTGATGCGCTGTTTCAATTTTCAGTAGCGAATAGATGTGTTTATAGAAGATCTTAATAAAACTTCATACTTATTTGAGTAACTTTAAAAAAAAAATAAAAAATAAAAAATAAATTGCACACCCTCATCACCGCCCCTTTCAGGACCACACATGCTGGGCTGTCCGCTCAGATTGTCACCAGCAACAGGGAACAGCCCTCGGGGTCCGCTGAGGTGATTCCAGTTGAACCTGTTTGGCGTGCACTGCCCACTTTCCTGCATGAAAACCAGGATACAGCCTCTTCCTTGGGGGTCCCCCGCCTCCCGACCCTGGTCTGTGTCTGCGTGGCCCTGGCTGGTGTGACGTGCGACCCTCGCTGGGATCTGTGCGTGCAGGACACTGACTCTGCGTGGTGTGTCTCCGGACCCAGTGGCTTCATCATACCCACACAACGACGAGACAGATGAAAACGCCCCTTTGCGTTCAGGCTCCTCAGGCAGGCCGGTTTTCTCTGCTTCCTTCCCACCCTTCACTGAAGCCTGCTGTCTGCACCACGACTCCAGGGGAACGAGGACTGTTTTCAAAGTCCCCTATCTGATTTGCCTCCTTATCTCCAGTTTCAAAGGCCGCCTCTCAGGCCATCCTTCGAGTCAGTGCTCCGCAGCGTTCGGCGCCGCTGACGGCACTTCGGTTTTTTTCTGGATCCACCCTCTCCTGGTTGGCGCCACCACCAGCCTCTCTGCCCGCTGCTCCTCCTCCTCGGTGGGCCCCTCACCCTCCATCCATCCTAAAAGGGGGGTGTTCCCAGGAGTCCATCCTCGAGTCCCCCTTTCCCACTGGACACACGCTTCTCATGGGGTTTGACCACTTCTGTAGCTTCACCTTAGTCTGCGATTTCTAAATCTCCAGTCCCTACTTCTCCCCGTCCTGCGCTTGGGACCTGTGTTTCCCACCAGCTTCCAGGAATCTCTACCCGCGACTGCCCGAGGGTCGTCGCTGGCACATGCAAACACGCACACCAAGGTGGAAGATGGCAAAATGCTCGACGTATAGGTGGGACCAGACTTGGAATCCAGTGGGTGCAGAGATGTGTCACAGGTGCCGTATAATGGACACAGGGTTGGGGGGAGAGGTCAGAGGGTGACTGGAGGAAGGATGCTGGCCAGAACAGATTCTACAGCGAAGGAGAAACTGGACATCATCGTCCCCCACACCTGTATTTACTCCTCCTCAGGCACCTACCTCTGGTGGCCATCCCCTCTTTCTTTTTGTGCCCACGAGTCCCAGGGACAGCAAGGTGATCAAACCAGTCAATCCTAACGGAAATCAGTCCTGAATATTCATTGGAAGGACTGATGCTGAAGCTGAAACTCCAATACTTTGGCCACCTGATGTGAAGAACTGACTCGTTGGAAAAGACCCTGATGCTGGGAAAGATTGAAGGCAAGAGGATAAGGGGACATAGAGGATGAGATGGTTGGATGGCATCACCGACTCAATGGACATGAGTTTGAGCAAGCTCTTGGATGTAGTGAAGGACAGGGGAGCCTGGCGTGCTGCAGCCCATGGGGTGACAGAGTCGGACTCCACTGAGCAACTGAACAACAACCTCACAGCTGGTCTCCCAGCTTTCCTTAACTCCTTGCCCTGACTCTCCTCTGTTAATCCCTGGGGACTATTCTAACGAAGAGATTTAATGACGATTGACCCAGAGTGATGAAGGCATCTGCACAAATATTCTCCTGAACTGCAGAACTTTATCCAATGGCTTGTTTATCTTCGTCTTCACCTGCACATCCAACAAGCATTTCAAAGTCAGTGTGTCCACCACTCAGATCCTGACACTTTCCCCCCAAACCTGCCCCCACCACAGGCATTCCACCTCAAGTCGTGGCGATTCCAGCCTTCCTGGGGCTCAGCCTAAATGCCGTGGGGTCACTCTTGAGCCCTCTCTGAGTTTCACACCAACACATCCAATCTTTAACCAGATCTGCTGTTTAAACACTCAGATGACATCTTGAGTCTGATTCCCTCTAACCGCTTCCTGCTCTGAGGCTTAACGACGTCTGCATTATTAAACACATCTTGCTGCTTCCCTGCTTTTTTGTCTTTGCTTCTTAACTGTATCACGGGTCTACTCAAAACTTTCCAAACACTGCGATCTCCAGATAAAATGCAAAGTCTTCACTCTCATCTGACCCCACCTGGTACCTCTCCAACCTCACTTCCTACCCACCTCCCTTCACCCACACTCTGCTCAGCCTCAGAGACACGCCTTGTTCTCCCAACACCCCAAGAAGGCGACTGCCTCAGGGCCTCCTCCTGGAATGTCTTTTCCCCAGGTGGGCACAGGGCTCTTCCCCTCATTTGCTTCAGGTCTGTCCTCAAATGGTTTTCTCTTAGTCATCTGCTGAGTGAGGCTGCTCCTGGACACCCTATTTAAAATACTGCTCCCCTACTCTTCTCAGCCCCACCTCTCACTCTATTTGTCTCCACGGAACCATCACGGCCTTTATCAACTTGTTCTGCTTCCTGTGTGCTAGTGTGTTTGCTTTTGGCTGTGCCTCGAAGCCTGAAGGATCTTAGGTCCCCGACCAGGGGTCTAACCCGTGTGCCCTGCAGTGGAAGCCTGGCGTTCCAACCCCTAGACCCGCAGGGAAGTCCTTGTGCTGGAAGGTAAGCTCCACAAGGGCAGGAATCTTTGCTGCTGCCTACAACACTGCCTGACTCTTAACGGGGGTTCGGTGGACGTGCTGTTGGATGAATGAGCGGGACTCCCAGAGTGGAGACTGAAGGCATTCCGTAGCCACGAGCCTGGAGCATTTAGGGAGCGGGCAGCGGTGGAGGCATGACAGTCCCTGCCACAGGGGGCTGGTCCTTCAAGGCATGTGCGGTCGGGTCCCCTAGTCCTGCCCTCTGATCTGTCGGGTGGCCAACTGGATTTGACCTGACAGCGAGTCGCTGTGTGCTCCCCAGACCGGCTCACCTGATCTGCAGATCCTTGGGTGCGGTTTTCTTCTCCCTCTTCCAATGCCTGGGAAAAGGACAGGGGGAGGAAAGGCTCGGGGAATGAGGTTGGAGCAAGGGTCCCTGTCTGTCCCCCGGACCCCCCTCCAGGTGCCCCGTGAGCCCTGCGCCGAGTCTCACCTCTTCAGGAAGAAGACCAGCAGGCCCACCAGAACGAGCAACAGGAGGACGCCGACCACGGCTCCGGCAATGACCCCTGGGGAAGGCAGGGTGGGGGCTGTCAGAGCCGGGGCTGCGTTCCTGCCGTCCCAAGTCCCGCAGACTGAGATCAGAGGCCCACGGCGTAGACTCGAGGGCAGAGGAGGGAGAGGAGAATGCCCCCCTTCCGCCCACCGATCAAACCTTGCCCCACAGCCTCTTAGTCCCCCAGTTGCTCCTCAAAAGTCATCAGTTGCTCGGGGGCTTCCCCAGTGGCTCCGCGGTAAGAATCTGCCTGCCAGTGCAGGCGACACAGCTTCAATCCCTGGTCCGGGAAGATTCCACAGGCCTCGAAGCAACTAAGCCCGTGTGCCACGACTACTGAGCCTGCGCGCCAGAGCCCGAGGGCCGCAACTCCTGGGCCCACGCACCACAACTCCTGAAGCCCACACACCCCAGAGCCTGTGCTCTGCAACAAGAGACGCCACCGCATCGAGAAACCAGCGCACCCCAACTAGCAAGGAGCCCCGCCCCCCACAACTGGAGAAAAGCCCTTGCAGCGACCAAGACCCAGCACAGCCAAAAACGAGTAATTAATTTTTAAAAAGCAACGAAGCAACATCAGAACAGCGGATGAGCTTTAAAAGCATTACACTAAGTGAGGGAAACCGGCCATGAAGGACCACACACTGCATGAGTGTATTCTAGGACAGATCCAGGAGGGGCAGACCTAGAGAGACAGGTGTGGGTTAGAGGGCATCAACAGCTGGTTGGTGGGGGATAGGGGAAGTCAGGGGTGATGGTGGGGGCTGGGGAAGTCGGGGGGTGATGGTGGGGGGCTGGGGAAGTTGGGGTGATGGTGGGGGACGGGAGAAGTTGGGGGGTGATGGTGGGGGGCTGGGGAAGTCGGGGGGTGATGGTGGGGGGCTGGGGAAGTCGGGGGTGATGGTGGGGGGATGGGGGAAGTCGGGGGGTGATGCTGGGGGCTGGGGAAGTCGGCGGTGATGGTGGGGGACTGGGGAAGTCGGGGGTGATGGTGGGGGACGGGGGAAGTCGGGGGGTGATGGTGGGGGGCTGGGGAAGTCGGGGGGATGGGGGGGCTGGACTGGGGAAGTCGGGGGTGATGGTGGGGGACGGGGGAAGTCGGGGGGTGATGGTGGGGGATGGGGGAAGTCGGGGGGTGATGGTGGGGGGCTGGGGAAGTCGGGGGTGATGGTGGGGGGCTGGGGAAGTCGGGGGATGATGGTGGGGGACAGGGGAAGTTGAGGGGTGATGGTGGGGGGCTGGGAAGTCGGGGGGTGATGGTGGGGGATGGGGGAAGTCAAGGGGTGATGGTGGGGGGCTGGGGAAGTCAGGGGGTAACAGGCTTAAAGGAGAGTCTTGAGAGTCCCTTGGACAGCAAGGAGAGCAATCCAGTCCATCCTAAAGGAAATCAACCTTGAGTGTTCATTGGAAGGACTGATGCTGAAGCTAAAGCTCCAATACTTTGGCCACCTGATGCGAACTGCTGAGTCACTAGAAAAGCCCCTGATGCTGGGAGGGATTCAAGGCGGGAGGAGAAGGGGACAACAGAGGATGGGATTGTTGGATGGGGTCACCGACTCAATGGACATGAGTTTGGGTGGACTCCGGGAGTAGGTGATGGACAGGGAAGCCTGGCGTGCTGTGGTTCATGGGGTCTCAAAGAGTTGGACACGACTGAGCGACTGAACAACAACAAGGCTTAAGGGGACAACTTTTCTTTTCTTGATGGGATGATGAAAACTTTCTAAGACTGATGGCAACGACGGCTGCGCATACCGCGAATATGCAGCAGCCATTGGGTTGTACCGTTTCAGTGGGTGAACTGTTGTATGTTATAGGAATCACATCTCAACAGAGCTGTTTTAAAGAAAGCAGGAGACAAAACACAAGCAAAAAGGACCCCCCAGGCGGGCGGCCTGCCTCAGAGCAGGGCCTGAAGCGGTCTGGGGAGAAGGTCACGAGTCCCCTCTCCCCGGGGCTCCGCTCACCTGCATGCCCGCTCTCCACGTGGCAAGCCACCGAGGCAGACGGGGCCCTCATTTCATCCCAGACGGTCGTGACGGTGGCTGAGTAGGACTGAGCCGGCCTGAGTAACGACACCTTCACGGCACTCCCGCAGGAGGAGCTGTTCTGGGGGCCCGGCTGCCCCTCAACCTCCAGTTCAAAGGCCTCGTAGCCTCCCTCGGGGCAGGACCAGGCCAGGATGACCTCGTGGCCCCCCGAGGTGATGACACAGGAGGTGATGTTGGCAGGATCCGGGGCTGTGTGCAGGAGGATGAGAGGCGTCAGGAGGCTCCATCCGGGGGGACTTCCCACTGCCCTGCTCCCCACCAGTCAGGCTGGTTCTCTGAGAACCAGCGCGTCCTTTCCTTCCCCCAAACCAGAATACCTCTTCACCCCTCACTCTCTGTTGTCCACACGTGGCCAGGCCACAGGTCTCTACAGACTACAACTCCCATGAGCCCTTTGACCGTCCATGTCACTGCAACACATGACACCATGACCCCATGGCCTGATGGGATTTGGAGTCCGCTCACCTCTCACTGCCCCCAGACCTGACCTAACCGCCCTCCCCCCACCAGGTAAAAGGGAGCCCCATCGCACCCGTGGATGCATTGAGGCTCTGTTTGTAACCGTGTACACCGTTGCTCTCGGCCCACACGCTGAAGCGGTACCGAGTCCCGGGCACCAGTGCCTCCGCCATGTAGCAAGTGCTGTTGGTCCTGCTGGTCTGGCTGTCCTGCTGTCCTTGGGGACCTTGCGTCCTCTGCGGATGGCCTCTGCCGGCCCACTGGACCCAGTATACATAGAACTGGGGCCGTGGGTCTGCAGGGGCCTGCCACCGGAGGCTGATGGAGCTGTTGGTCTGATTTTGCTTCTGCAGGTCCATGACCTCGGTGGGAGCTGAGAAGCGAGGATAGAGACTGAAGGGGCTGGATGCCCAAGGACCCCTCCCCTCCGCCCCACACCCGTGGTGCCCCAGTCTCCTCCTCCTCAGAGCAAAGCAGAAATACCCAGGCATGGGAGGGCGTCTGCTTGCTAAGAAGTGCGGACCGCAGAAAAGTGGCCGGGGGTGGGGGGCCAGGATTGCCCAGGCCCTCTGTCCGGGGTCTACAGCCCTGGGTCCCACCCTCACCATACACTTCATTGTCTGTCACAGGCTGCCCCAGGGACAGAAGATTCTCACTTCTGGACATGTCAGCTTTCCAGATGCAGCTCTTGACTCTGGTCTTTCTGGTGTGTGTGTGTGTCTCACATGTGTGCTCAAGTCGTGTCTGACTCTGTGACCCCATGGACCGTAGCCCACCAGGCTCCTCTGTCCATGGAATGTCCCAGGTAAGAATACTGGAGTGGGTTGCCATTTCCTTCTCCAGGGGATCTTCCCGACCCAGGGATCAAACCCGCATCTCTTGTGTATCCTGCACCGGCAGGTGGATTCTTTACCACTAGCACTGCTGTAATTAATAAATTAACGAATCGTTGTGGTTACACTGGGCCTCCATGGCTGCAAGCAGGCTTTCCCTATTTGCAGTGAGTGGGGTCTACTCTTGGCTGCAGTGTGCAGGCTTCTCACTGTGCTGGCTTCTCTTCTTGCAGGGCACGTATTCTTTCTTCATCCCCTGCTCATTGTGGCCCAAAGGGACCCTGGGTGAGGGAGTGTGCCACGTTCTCCTGTCAACTCTCCACCACCGTCTGTCACCTCCCATTAAAAAAAACAAAAACAATACAAATAGCGGCTGCCTCTCACCTGTGCTGGCGTTGAGAGACACCCAGGAGCTACTGACTCCATCCTTTACTGCGAACACAGAGAATTCATACAAGGTCCCAGCTTCAAGTCTTTCCACTGTGACAGTGGTATTTGTTGTGTTTTGGGACCCAGTTGTATTACCATCACCAGTCCACTGGACCCAGTAGTTCTCAGGCTCAGGGCCGTTAGGCGCCTCCCAGCGCAGGGTGATGGAGCTGTCGGTCTGAGTCTCCACAGTGAGGTTCCTGACGGTGTTGGGGGCTGAGAAGTTAGGAAGAAGGATTTGGGGTGAGCAGGGGCGGGGAAAGTCACTGGGCGTGTCTGACCCACAGGGTGAGCTCCCAGGCCTTCCCCAGCTACTGGCCCAGGACACGCGGGGCACATGGTCTAGACTAGCGTCTCCCAAGCTTCAGCGTGCACACTGGGTGTGCATGACTGTTGATGTCAGGGTGGTGGAGGAGCTCATGGTCTGAGCCTCCAAACTCAAGGCTCTGACACCATTGGGAACTAGGAGAAAAAGGGTCAGAGGGTCAGCGTATCCACATTCCACAGTACCTAACGCCCCACCCCAGAGCTCAGGTAATGTGCTTCTGCCCCCATCCCTGGTTGCTAAGGGAGATTCTCCCGAGTATTGTGCTCTGTATTCTTTAGTTGAGAACCCTGACTAATCCCCACTCAGAGCCCCATGGATAGTCCTTCTTCATCCCCTGCTCATTGTGGCCCAAAGGGACCCTGGGCGAGGGAGTGTGGCACATTCTCCTGTCAACTCTCCACCACCATCTGTCACCTCCCATTAAAAAACACAAACCGGTATGAATGGCGGCTGCCTCTCACCTGTGCTGGCGTTGAGAGACACCCAGGAGCAATTGAGTCCATCCTTTACTGCGCACACAGAGAATTTGTACAAGGTCCCAGCTTCAAGTCCTTTCACTGTGACAGTGGTATTTGTTGTGTTTTGGGACCCAGTTGTATTACCATCACCAGTCCACTGGACCCAGTAGTTCTCAGGCTCAGGGCCGTTAGGTGCCTCCCAGCGCAGGGTGATGGAGATGTTGGTCTGAGTCTCCACAGTGAGGTTCCTGACGGTGTTGGGGGCTGAGAAGTTAGGAAGAAGGATTTGGGGTGAGCAGGGGCGGGGAAAGTCACTGGGCGTGTCTGACCCACAGGGTGAGCTCCCAGGCCTTCCCCAGCTACTAGCCCAGGACACGCGGGGCACATGGTCTAGACTAGCGTCTCCCAAGCTTCAGCGTGCGCACTGGGTGTGCATGACTGTTGACGTCAGGGTGGTGGAGGAGCTCATGGTCTGAGCCTCCAAACTCAAGGCTCTGACACCATTGGGAACTAGGAGAAAAAGGGTCAGAGGGTCAGCGTATCCACATTCCACAGTACCTAACGCCCCACCCCAGAGCTCAGGTAATGTGCTTCTGCCCCCATCCCTGGTTGCTAAGGGAGATTCTCCCGAGTATTGTGCTCTGTATTCTTTAGTTGAGAACCCTGACTAATCCCCACTCAGAGCCCCATGGATAGTCCTTCATCCCCTGCTCATTGTGGCCCAAAGGGACCCTGGGCGAGGGAGTGTGGCACATTCTCCTGTCAACTCTCCACCACCATCTGTCACCTCCCATTAAAAAACACAAACCGGTATGAATGGCGGCTGCCTCTCACCTGTGCTGGCGTTGAGAGACACCCAGGAGCAATTGAATCCATCCTTTACTGCGCACACAAAGAATTTGTACAAGGTCCCAGCTTCAAGTCTTTCCACTGTGACACTGGTATTTGTTGTGTTTTGAGACCCAGTTGCATTATTGCCACCAGTCCACCAGATCCAGTAGACCTGAGGGTCAGAAACTCCAGGCGCCTCCCACCTCAGGGTGATGGAGCTACTGGTCTGAGCCTCCACAGTGAGGTTCCTGACGGGGCTGGAGGCTGAGAAGTTAGGAAGAAGGATAGGGTGTGAGCAGAGGAGCGGGGGGACCTGGGGGAGAGTCACTGGGCGTGTCTGACTCTCAGGGCAAGCTCCCAGGCCTGTCTCAGTGATGGGCCCGGAAGACAGATGTGGGCACTTGGTCCCGATCAGCGCCTCCCGAGACTCAGCGTGCATGCACATCCCTAGGGGTCTCGTTACAGTCGGGTTCTGACTTGGGGGCCCGGGGTGGGAGGGAGGCTCTGCACGCACAGTCAGCTCTCGGGGCCGCTGACCATGCATGGATCACACTTGAGTGACTAAGATCTAGAGCAGCACTTTCTGGTGGGATTTCTGTAGCGATGCTGGTCTGGGTCTCCGCAGCCAGCTTCCCGGCAGGGGCAGAGAGTCCTGTCCCTTCTACCACCCCCGGCTCCTGCCCCGTGTCCGGAAAGGACCGTTCCCACAGGCACCTGCCGTGGCCACTTTGTCCTCCATAGAGACACCTCCCCACCACCCCCCGCCCCGCCACAAAGCTCATGGGCGTCGAGGTGCGGTGGCTTTGTGTGGGCTGTGAACTCAGGCAGGGGTCACTCACCAGCCGCCCTGGCGCCTGTCCAGCTGCATAGGCCCTGGAGAAGGCCCAGAGGGGAGAATCAGACTCTGAGGCTCACCCCACTTCTCCCCAGGTGGGACGGCCAGCCAGTGACTCTCCCCGAGTGCCCCTGGCCCCTGTGAGCCAGTGCTCCGGGAGGGCAGGAGCAGGGCACCGCACCTCCTCCCCCAGGCCAGGCCCCGACAAAGGTCACCCCCAGGACCTTCCGTCTGCTCCGGGGGGGGTGTGTGTGTTGGGGAGGGGGAGCGGGGTGGTGAGGCAGGGGCGGGACTCCAGGGACCCAGGAGCTGGGGTTGGCTTCAAGCATAAGTTGCTGAGATAAACTGAGTGGTTTCACTTCCTGAAAAATATGGCCTTGGAAGATCAAGGGCAGGGATCAACAGGCTGGGAATGAAGGAAGAGACTGGGGCTGGGAACCAGGAAACTGTCACCCAATCTGAGGCAGGAGGCTGGGGCCTGGACCCCTGATCTGAGGGAGGAGAGGCTGGGGGTCTGCACCCCTGGGTTTTAGGGAGAAAAGGCTGAGGATCTGGAAGTCTTGGGTCTGAGGGAGGAGGGGCAGGGGGCCTGGACCCCCGGGTCTGAGGGGGGAGGGCCTGGGTCTGACTCCCTTCTCTTTATAAAATACCTGAGTCTTGCCAATAACCAACGTTTACTTCCACAGCAAACACAGCAGGATCTTGAGAGACCAGGTGTGTGTAAGCCTCCCTTGGAACCTCCCCCAATCCGGAAGCCTGTTTTCCAGGGAAGGATCAGCCCCGCCCCCTGTGGGGCCGGCGTTCTGGGACCCCAGCATCCCTTTCCCTCGGACCCGGGGTCCTGGGGGACTCACCAGTAGCACCAGGCTCCCCCAGGCCTGGAGGCCCCCGCCAGCCCCGGTCATATCTGCGGACGTTGCCGAGGGACCCAGGTGTCCCAGCCCCAGGACCTTCCACCTGCTGGACTTTAAACGCAAGAATTCCCCTCTCCCAGTCCAACGTGAGGCCACAGGTCAGGGCAGGAAGGGAGGAGGAGGAAGTGGAGGCTTGTAGCCTGTGGCCCGCCCCGCCCCGCAGCCTCTGTCCTCACCTCTGGACACTGGGCTCCGCCTGGCCTTGAGGTATCCCCTTCCTGCCCCGAGGTTAAGGCGCCGCTTCCCGAGGCCTGGTGAAGGCACGACGCAGGTCCCGGGTGTGCAGGGCGGGACGGCAGCAAGGGGGCTGCTCTGGTGGGGGGAAAAATGCCCGCCCCTCAAGTGGACGGTTCGGCGCCAGGCCGGCGTCTCATCTGTCCTGCCTTTGGGCTCTGCCTCCCCTGCATCTGCAAGCTCCGGCCGCCCTCAGACCGTCCCTATTTGCAGGCCCACGCACCACCGTTCTACCTGGGCCCGTGAGCACCTGGCTTCAATTCGAAGTGACTCAGATGCCAAATCGACAGAAGTGGGCACAATCCCTTGAAATACGTGGTAGGAATAAGGTAGCTCGCATCAAATCTTGGAACAACGTCCGGCTCTTTGAAGCCATTCGATAAAACGGCAACCACACTCACTGTGGTTTAGTCCCTAGACCGCGGGTATCCAGAAGGGCTTTGCAGAAGGGCTTTGCCTTCCTGATGATCTGCACACACAAGCTGCCGGGATCTCACTTGCGGTGTGGAAGTGAAGAGAGCGGGTGCGGAAGGCTCTCCGGGCAGGGCAGGGAAGCCCTGGGCTCCTGCCCCGCTTCCTGCCCTGCGCTCCTCTCCCTTCTCCTGTTCCTGACTGGCGTGGCGTCCCAGGGATGCAGCAGGCACGTTTCTTTGCGGTCTGTGACCTGTTCTAGCAAGTTAATCCAAGCCAAGGAGGGGGTCTTGAGAATATCTGACTTACAGCCGGTTGGTCAGAAGCACAGGTAACAACCCGGGCTTCTGACTGGCGTCTGAAGTGCGGGTGGGGGGTGGGGGGGGTCAGTTTTGTAGGGCTGAGTCCTCAACCTGTGGGATAGTGTCAGAACTGAGCTGACTTGCAGGACGCCCAGCTGGTGTTGGGAGATTGTGCTTGGTGGGTGAGGGGAGCAAGCCCTACATTGGGATTGCGTGCAGAGTCATAATGGTTCATCATTATGAAACACTGAAGGATAAACAAGGTCCTACCTGGAGAATCCCATGGGCAGAGGAGCCTGGCAGGCTAGTCCATGGGGTTGCAAAGAGTTGGATACAACTGAAGTGACTTAGCAGAGCACAGTACATATTCATATATATATATATATATATACACACACACATATAAAACTGAATCACTTTGCTGTACAGTAGGAATTATTAAGTTGTAAATCAACTATTCTTCAATTTAGAAAAAGAAAAAAACCTGGAAAACCCAAATCACTGGAAATGCCAACATTTAGAGCCGCATTATGGGGAATTCCCAGACAGTCCTGTGGTTAGGACTCTGGGCTCTCACGACCACGGCCCCAGGGTTCAATCTCTGCTCAAGGAGCTAAGATCCTGCAAGCTAGTGGTTGGGTTTCCCTGGTGGCTCAGCAATAAAGACTCCACCTGCCAATGCAGGAGACATGAGTTTGATCCCTGGTTCGGGAAGACCCTCTGGAGGAGGAAATGGCAACCCACTCCAGTACTCTTGCCTGGAGAATCCCATGGACGGAGGAGCCTGGAGGGTGGGCTACAGTCCATGGGGTCACAAAGAGTCAGACACAACTGAGCGACTAAACAACAAGCTAGTGGTTGCCTTGGGCTGGAGGCGGTGGGTGACTAGTTTAAGGCATGGGGTCTCTTTTTGGGGTGATGAAAATGCTCTGAGATTGCTAGTTGAAAACTCTTGTGAATATACTAAAAACCACATCTACAGTTTTGAGTGAGCTGTTGGGTGGTAGGTGGAGAAAGTGAAAGTGTTACTCAGTCGTGTCCGACTCTTTGTGACCCCATGGACTGTAGCCCACCCTCCAGGCACCTCTGTCCATGGGATTCTCCAGGCAAGAGTACTGAAGTGGATTGCCATTTCCTTCTCCAAGGGATCTTCCTGACCCAGGGATCAAACCCGGGTCTCCAGCACAGGAAGCAGATTCTTTATAGTCTGACGCACCAGGAAAGTCTGAGAGTATCCCAATAAACCTGCCATCATAACATTTTTAGGAATTGGATACAAATGCCTTCAAACAGATCAGGGTCACAGCAGAGTGACCACAGACAACAATGCTGTATTATAAATTACAAGGCTGCTAAAAGACTAGATTTTAATTGGTCCCACCACAATAAAGCAAGGGTCATTATGTGATGACTCAAGAGGTGTTAGCTAACATTCCCGGGGTACTCATATTGTGACGTATCCATGTATCAAATCAACACTAGCGTGCCTGAAAGGTACACAGTTACATGTCACCCATATCTGTTTCAAAAAACAGAACATGGGGTTCAGACAGATGGAGGCTGGAAATATTGCTCCTTAGCACTGCTTCCTGGGTGGGAGGTTGTTCTGGGGGCTCTTTAGGAGGGGAGAGGGTTCTCACTTTATTTACCCTGCAGCTACTCTGTTGTGAGCTTCCCACTCTCAATGGCTGACAGAGTGATGAGGACCTGGGCAGTGTAGGAGGTGGTCCATGACCACCAAGCGCGCGTGCAGCTGAAGGAAGGCACCCTGGCCAACGTGGCATCTGAGATTGTGAAGAGCAGTCACCCGCCCCAGTCAGATCACCTGCCTCATCTGGCCTGAGGCAGTTCTCTGTGGTGAGTGGGGGATCCTGGCCTGTAGGTGGGGCAGGGACTAAAAACCAAGGGTGGGTTCTGGGGCAGGGGGGAATCCTTTAAAGCACATCTTGGATGTAGCAGTCTCCTGCCATGAGTCCCTAAAAGCACAACACGGGTGTAGAAGTCCCTGTCCCGTCTTTGCTATGAGTCTCTAAAAGCAGATCATAGCTGTAGAATTCTCCTCTCTGCTATAAGAGTCCCTAAAATCACATCATAGTTGTAGAAGTCCCTTCTCTGCCATAAGAGTCCCTAAAGGCACACCATGGCTGTAGAAAGTGAGCAGGGTTTGGAGAGCAGTTCCGTTTTCTGTCCTCACGTGCAGGACCTGAGGCTCAAAGGGCAGAGGGCTGCCTGGGTCACAGCCAAGATGAGGGCCACACCTGGGTTCTTTCTTCTTCAGTACTCTATTCCCACTGTGTGGTTACCTACCCCCTCCTCCAAGCCCCCTCTGAGTTTCCTCATCTCCTCAGCCCTCTCCTCTTTTGATACTGGGTCTGTTTGCAGTCAGCTGAACTGTGGTCCCCACAGGGATGTGCCCAAGTCCTGAGCCCGGGCCTTTATGGATGTGATGTTGTTTAGGAACAGGGTCTTTGGAGATGTCATGAAGTTAAGAATCTCGGGATGAGATTGCCCTGGACTTAGGGTGGGCCCTCAGTCCAACTACTGGGTCCCTGGGAGAGGACAGCCTCGCAGAGGGAGAACACCACGGGAAGTGTGGCTGGGCTGTCAGGAGCTGGGAGGGGTGGGAAGGACCTTCCCCTGAGCACGCCCTGGACAGAGGGCGCCCCTGCTGACACCGTGGATTTGGACTTGTGGCCTCCAGAACTGTGAGGTTTAACTTCTGTTAAGTCACCCAGCTTATGGTAATTTTTGACAGCAGCCACAGGGACCTAACATCGGCCAGCCTCCTGACCTCAGCTCGGTAACATCCTCATCGGGATATCAGACACGATGCATCCCTGCTGCCATTAAAGAGCCCTAGGGAGGGGGGTTACTCCACGCCCCGCCCCCCAAGTCCAGGGCACCAGGACTGGGCCACGGGCAGCCCACCGTGGACACAGTTAACATCACTGTGTTGTACATGCAAACATGTGTTCCCAAGGGAGGGCTCGAAGCAGCTGTTCAAAGCATAACCCTGCAAATGGACTGACTATCACCAAATCATGGGCTTAAAAGCGGTTAAAATGGTAAATTCTGTGCGGGGGTAGGGGGTGAGGAAAATGACTCATTTTCTGTTATTGTGATCACCCCTCCCCAAATTAACAGTGATGTCACTGGTTCAACATCCACTTTACTTTAAGCAACAGAAAACTAGATCAGGGCCACCGGGAAGGGGACATGCAGAGAGCATTTGGGGTCACAGAAGTAGGCCAGGGGCTGGGGGGGACCCAGCATGGGTCTGGCTGAGGTCCTGGAATTCAGAACGCAGGGAAGGCAGTGGGAACTCGGTGGTGGACTCAGAACTCCAGGAATGGTTGAGTCTCCAGATGAACCAGCACCAGCAGACTGGAGTGTGGGGGCCTTGCTCTAGCCCTCAAGGATGTTTCTCTGGCTTTACTGGTCTGGGGTGGGGGTCAGATCCTTGCAGGAGGAGAGGGGGCGGATGTCTGCCCACCTCAGCCCTGAGTCAGTGGGACTTGAGCCTGGGGCTCTGGAAGGCCGACAGGGCGATGAGCATCTGGGCGAGATAGTAGGTGGTCATGACCAGCAGGTGGCCGTGGGGCAGCTGGTGAAAGGTGTTACAGGCCAGCATGGTGTCTGACAGCAGGAACAGCAGGGCACCCCAGCGGGCACTCCCACCCCGGGCCAGGGCCCGCCACAGCATGGAGAACAGGACCGTGGAGTAAGCTAGCACAGGCCAAACCAGGCGGGGCGGAAAGTGAGGAAGCAGGAACCCGAAGTAGAGGGCGCAGACCAGGAGGATGGGCAGCAGGAGGTCGGGCCTCAGGGGCGTGAGGCCGAAGGCCCAGAGGTAGAGCAGTTGGGCCAGGCCGAAGGCAGCCATGCCTGCAGGAGACATGCGGGCGGGGGGCAGGGTGGTGGTGGTGGCAGGGCGCCTGGTAAAGCCTGCTGCTCCCCGGCTTCACCCTGCAGCCCTCGGCCCGAGGAGGAGGGCGGACCCCGGGGCCAGCTCCCACCCTGGCCATACCGCCCCGTCTCCAGGGCGGCTTCCTCGGTCGTCCCTTCTGGCCGTTAGCCCCCAAACCACCTCAGGCGTGCACCGCGTTCCATGCGGTTCTGCTCTTAACCGCCCGCGGACGAACACCCCCGCTTGCAGGGGCCCCGGCGACTGCACACACCCCGCCTCCTGCACCTGCCAGCCCTCTGCCTGTAGGGGCACCTGGCTGCTACCTGCATCCCCTTTCAGGCGTTACCTTCCCGGTGAGGCTGGCCTCTGCCAGCGTACTCGAGACCGCGAGCCTTGCGCGCTCACGCGGCCTCGGGTAACGCCGCCCGCGCCCAAGTGGGAGGCGCTCAGCAGGGGCCGGGGTCTGGGTGAGTCTCCTCATGGCCTTGGGCTCCCCAGGGCGTTCTGTTGGGGACTCACCCCACCTCCCCCGGCATCCCACCCTCTACCCGCTGGGGCGCGGGGCGCGGGGCAGGGGGCGTCCAAACAGGACAAGGCAACATATCCCATCACCCGCTCTCACCGTGGAGAAAGGCCTCAGGCCAGATGAGGCAGGCGTCCCCTACGGCCGAGCATAGCAGGGCCCCCTGCAGGAGTGAGCGGTAGCCCCCGCCAGGGTGCGCAGTCTCCAGGAACCCCGCCAGGTAGAGGACGGGCAGGCTCTTGAGCAGGGCGCTGACCCTGGACGGCTGGTCCAAGGAGCTCTGGACGAGGAGGTAGACGGCACAGGCGAGGAAGAACGGGAGCAGCCCCAGGCCCATGCGCGGCTGTGGGTGCTTCGGGGGTAAGGGGGCCTCTGAGCGGCTGCAATGCAACCCAGCCCCCAGTCCCCGGGACCAGCCCCCCTCTAGAGCCCTCCCGGCCCCCTGGGAGCCAGGCCCACCCCGGCCCAGGGACCCTAGCCTTTTTGCCCAGGGCCTGGGGCAGCCGCACAGGCACCAGGACGTCCAGGCTCACAGAACCTTCCTCCACACCCGCCCCCCGCCCCCGCCCCCGATTCTTCAAGGTCGCTTAGGTTCCCAGGAGCCCAGGCCTGGTCCCCCACTCGGCGGCGCTCACTTGAGCTAAGAAGCGAGGTCTCCAGGGCAGCCCCTCCTTCCGGGCGTCCAGGTCGGACCTGCAGCCCCCCACAGTGGCCTGCATGAGGGCACCGCTGGCTTTGAGGGGTGATGGGGATGGCGTGTGGTTACACGTTAACTCGGGAGTGTCCTGTGGACTCTGGGACTGATAAGAGGTTCAGGGAGATGCTGCCCCGCCCTGGGACAGTCCTGCCTGGCACAGCTGATACCGCGCCATCGGGACCCAGGGTCTCTCACCCTCAACGGCCCCTGCCCTCCGGCTTCCTCCTTGCCTAGGGAGCCTGGTCGCCACGCCCCTCCCACCAGGCTGCACCAGCCGGCTCAGAGGGAAGTGGGCGCTGAACTCCCAGGGCGCTCGCAGAGCGAGGTGGGAAGGTCGGGGGATGCCAGGGCCCAGGGCCTGGCCGTCCCTCAGGAGCCCACCCCGCCCCGCCCCACCCTGCCGCCCCGCCCCCGCTCCCGCCCCATCCCGCCCCACCCTGCCGCCCCGCCCCGCCCCACCCTGCCGCCCCGCCCCCGCTCCCGCCCCATCCCGCCCCACCCTACCCTGCCGCCCCGCCCCACCCTGCCGCCCGCTCTGGGAAGGCCGGCCCAGCGGACAGCGGCACTGGACAGTGTGCTAGCCTACGGGCGGCTCCAGGGACAGCTCCCCACGTCCAGCCAGCCACAGCGTACAGCACAGCCGGTCTCCGCCAAAAGCCACGGACCCCGGGCGCCTCCTCTGGCTTGGTTGGCTGCCCCCAATCCCCCAAGCCCCACTGCTTCACCAAGGGGAAAGGGCTCTGGGCATGCGGGTGACAGGGCTGAGAATGGGCCGGCAGGAAGTCCACCACCACGACCCCCAACCCCCGGAGCCTGTGTGTGTGTACAGGGGGGCGGGACCAAGGAGTGCTCAGGGCCTCCTCCAGGAAACCCTTCCTAGCTGAGAAGTTCCCCCCACCGGCGGAGCAAGGAGACCAAGGACCCTAATTCCACGCTCTGAGGGTCCCACCCAGGAGGCCCCGGTGTGGGACCAGCTCAGGCTCCCCGACCCCATGTCCCCGAACTCGAGGTCTGAGCAGCACGAGTCTTAAACTGTCCTCCTTTATTTGTTTACATTTGCAATATGAAACAGAAGCTCCGCACGAACACACGCGCACACTCACGCCCGCCTGGGGAGAGGGGCTGGGACAAGGGCACTTGGCAGCTGGGCTGCACCCAGACCCTCGGGAGGAGGAGTGGGACCCCAGCCAGATCCCCACCCGGGGTCGGTGGGAGATGGAGGTCTCAGTGAGTGCAGCAGGGTCCTGGGGCGATGTCACCAGGGACAGCCCCTGGGACCAGGAACCCAGCTCCCTCCCACAGAGCTGGCTGGGCCAGGTGGAGCTCCCAGCCTGGGTCAAAGTGCAGGGTCTGGGGCAAGGGGGCTGGGCAAAGGCACGGCCCCCCACTCGGGCCCTCCCCCAAGGTGGACCTGAGCTGAAAGGCCGAGTGTGGGTGTGGGCATCTGCACCGCAGGATGGGGGCACGGCTGGACGGGAGAGTGGTGGTCACCTTGGCACCTCCCACGGCAGCCCCAGTGGGCCCGGGTGAAGGCCTCGTGGCTGCCGCCCAGCCCTGGATTCTTCCTGGCTCCCCGTGTGCCCACTCTGCTCCCTCCAGATACACACACACACACACACACATATATATATATATATATAATATATAATATAGGTCTCTCTCGCGCGCGCTCTCTCCTCTCTCTAGCCCACTCTATCTTTACTCTAGGAGACGAAACTCCATAATCTCTTTCCTCAGTGCAATGGGGGGTGGGGGCTGTCTCCCGGGCGCCGGCCTCCTGGACTCCAGCGGGGACATGTGTAGGGCGGGGTGGGTAATGGGCGACAGGGCCTCTGCGGCACCTGCCCGGCCCTCACCCGGACAGGGTCCACGCGGAGCACGGAGCGTGTGGCCGCCACCACCGGACCAGGCAGTCACCTGGGAAGTGAGAGGGAGAAGGTGTAAGGCGCCGAAACCAGTGCCAGTGCCGGCCCCGCCCCGGCCCCGCCCACCTCCAGCCAGCGCCCGCCTTTGTCCCCACCCACCTCTGTCCAGCGCCCACCTCCGACCCCAGCGCCCACACTCACTGGGAGCCCGGGGCCGCCGGGCCTCCTGGGGCAGAGCCGTTGGGCATCGGGAGTGGCTGGAGGACCAGGGCACTGTGGAGAGAGGATGAGCGCGCAGTCAGCGCCCCCATGAAACACCGGCTGCCCCTGCCGCCGCACCGTGCTTACCTCTGGCTTTGAGGAAACCCCGAGAACTCTGGGCTCTTCTCCCCCTCTGGGGGCTGGGGGGGCTGGTGGGCCCCGGGGGCCGGGACAGAGGTAGCAGGGTCTCTGGTTGCACTGCAGGGGGACCACGGGGTTACCGTCACAGACGCCCTCACATCCCAGGGCTCCTGGGAGCTGCCCAGCAGCTGGAGGAGCTGCAGGTCAGCGCCCAGCCCCTGCCCTCTCTTATCCGACCCAGTCCTCCCACCCCAGGGCTGAGCGGGAGCTCTGCGCTCCAGGGCCCTGTAAAAGGGGACAGCCGGGGACCAGCCCCCTGCCTCCCCAGAAGCTTGCTTTCTAGGCCCCCCCCAGCAGTCAGTACCTGTCCAAGGAGCTAGGAGCGGAGCGCGTCCCTCTGAGGCCAGCCTGGAGGTCCCCGACGCTGAGCAGGGCCTGGCAGGGGGCTGTGCGGAGGAGAGCGGCCCGCACTGAGACTCACGAAGCCGAGCACAAGTGTCCTCCTCAGAATGGATGGACAGGCCGGGCAAGGGGGCTGAGGTGGGGTGGCTCACCCGCGGGCTCCACTGCTTTGCTGCCGTCTGTGGCTTCCTGAGGTGCGGAGTGGGGGGCGGGATCCTGAGACCTAGGAGGCGAGAGGAGGAGCCTGAAGGGTGACTGGGCCTGGCGCTGGCACCCCAGACCCCCGGCCCTGCTTCGGGCCTCACCTGAGCTGCAGGGTGCTGGGGGTCGCAGGGCCAGCCGGGCACGGGGCCGGGAGGTCCGGATGCTCCCCGCGGGGCTCCCTGTCCCTGCAGTCCTGGGGGCCGTCCGGGCCGTCCATAGGCACTGGGTCAAAAGCAGCTGTCCAGCTGGGGTCTGGGGGCAGTAAGCTGTGAGCGAGAGGCAGACAGCAGGGCCCCGCCCGCGCCCACGCTGCGCGCTCACGCACCCGGAGGCTGGCGGCCGGCGCTGGGGTAGCAGGGGGGCCCGGGCCTGCCGCGGGCCCGGCCGTCCTCGTCTTCGTCCTCGTCGTCGTCCTCCTCCTCGCTGTCCGTGCTGCCCCGGCTCCTGCTCCACGGAGCACCTGCCGTCACTGCCGTGCGGGCGCCCGGCCAGTCCCCAGCACCGCCCCCAGCGCTGCCCCGCGGACGCACCCAAGGGGCGGGGCGGGGGTGGGGTGGGGCACCGGGCAGTGGGAGGACGACCAGGGAGAGTGCGCCCCCTGCGGGTTGGTGGGGGGGGCGGGCACGAGCCCCGCCCGGCCCTGGCGAACCGGCCCCTCACCACCTGCCCCCAGGGAAGGCTGACCCCACACGCTTCCTCCACCTGCACCCTCGCTGGACTTCTGTCACTGCAGCCTCCTGGGCCCCAAACCTAACGGCCGAGTGCCGACAGACATGAGACTCGACACCGTGTCCAACCAGGAACCGCAAAGGAAACCCAGAGGCTCGTAGGACGCTGCCCCACCGTCCCCACAGTGCCCATGAGGCAGATGCCCGCAGAAAGGGTGCAGGGAGCTTCCTGACCCTGGACACCTGGGATGGCGTCTCCAGAGCCCACAAGCCACACTCAACAGCGAGCCCTGAGGCCCCCGAGATCAGGGCGTGATTCGGCTCTTCCCACCTGGAGGGGAAGGAGCAGAACTCTGACTGCAGCAAGCACGGCCTGTGTGCAGGAAGCCAACGAATCCTCTCAAGCGGCCAGAACAAGCAAGTTCCGCGAGCATCAGTGTACCAGTGTACTTGTATTTTTATACACTTACAGCCACTTCAAAACAACTCTGAGGAAAACATTTCTCTCAGAATTACATCAAAAATGTTTAACAATCAATTTAAATGTATTGTTTAGGAATAAATTTAACAAAAGCACCATAAAACTGAATACTCTGAAAACTACAAAACACTGTCAGAAGTAACTAAGACCTAAACAAATGTAAAGACAGCCCAAGTTCATGGACTGAAAGACAAAATATTGTTAAAATGGCAACACTCTCCAACTGACCCATAGATTCCAAGCAATCCCTCTCAGAACCTCAGGGGGCTTTCTCTGCTGAAATTAACAATCACCCAGAATTTCAAGGAACTGAACCCAGAATGATCAACACAATTTTAAACGTAACAAACTGGATGCTCACATTTTCAATTTCAGAATTCAGTACGATGCAACAGTAATCAAGGCAGGGGCCCTGGCATAGAGATGTATAGACCAATGGGCCAGGAGAGACAGGCCAAAAATAAATGCTTGCATGAACAGCCAAAAGACTTCTGACAAAGGTGCCCAGACCAGCCAGCAGGGAGTCTCTTCAACCGGTGAGCTGGGACATGGGCATTTCCACACCTAAGAATGAAGCTGGACCCCCACCTCACACACCTAAAAAACTAGCTCACAACAGGTCAAAAACCTAAACGTTAAGAACTGATGTTACCAAGAAAACCACAGGGATGAATCAACAACCTTGGATTTGGCAATGACACGTCTAAGTGCAAAGCAACTTGACAGTCACACAGGACATACTCAGCTGATGGCAAGTGACGGACAACCACGCCAACCCGAGGGACAGGCCTCACTCACAGGATAAAGACGCAAAAACCCAAAGGGCAAGGGTCAGAAGAGTGTCAGCCTCGGAGGGCAGCGGGCGGCCAGCAGAGGGCAGGGAGGGCCGCGCTCTCCCTCTGGGTGCCACAGCGGGGGGCCCATGCGGCCAACACTCACGACCTATCTCTTGTTTCTGTGCCGGGCACACGTCACAGGGGTCAGGTCCCGAGCTGGCGTTCACGCCGGCAAGTCCATGCTGCCCAAGAGCAGCCAGTCAGTCAGTGCTCCTGCGCCAGTCACTGCTCGTATAAAGGGCTGGACATGGCTCACAGACCCACAGCCAGACTGTGAGCGAGGAAAATCGCCAAGTCCCGCTTCACTGGCGTGACGGGAGGGAGCTGACGCACACTCCACTGCCCTTTTGGCAAGAACACTGAGAGAGCTGCCACGGGCGAGAGCGGAGTCGAGGGTGGGGGCGAGCAGGCCACGGCCCCACTGGACCAAGCCGTGCCCAAAGGACCTGCGTCCTGATGGCCCTACTGGACCAAGCCATACCGGAAGGACCTGCATCCTGATGGCCCCACTGACACCTGGACCAAGCCCGAAGGACCGGCGCCTGCCTCCACACGCACATTCCTTTTCAACCTGAACTCATCTGAATTGGGTTTCTGTCGCTCAATATTGACAGTGCCCCACATCACACATGCACTGCATTCTCCTTGCTTTGCCCGCAGGTCCTGCAGCCTGACTGCACTGGGGAACCTGCAGGAGGGGAGGGGAGCGGGGGACTCACCGCACGCCCGAGGGCTGGCCCAGGCGGCCCGCCCTGGCCAGCTGGCCACCCTGCCAGGCACCGTCCTCCCCATCAGACTCCCCAGAGCCCTGGCCCTCCTCCTCGTCCTCCTCCTCGTCATCGTCGAACTGCTGGATGCGGTCCTTGTAGCAGATCTCCAGTAGGTTGGCGTTGGGCTGCAGGGCAGGCAGGAGGGTGAGGAGGGCTGCCTGCCCGCAGCGAACCCCCGCCCCCAGCAGCGGTCAGGCAGCTCACGTTGTCATCGTCTGCGCTCAGGGAGAAGGTGATGCTGGCCGTCTTGTCGAAAGGCGCGCTGCAGGGGAGGCACAGAGGCAGTGAGCGACCCCCTCTCCTGGGCCCGGTTCCAGCAGACGCGCCTCCTGCTAGGGCTGCCTGTGAACCGCAGTCGCCCCTGGCAGCACCCCTGTCAGTGGGACGTCCGCAGAGCGAGCCACCCTGCCTGTGTGTTCCCAGTCACGTGAGGCCCCACACAGAGACCTAAGACTCCTGCACCTTGTTTCCTCTTCACAATAGAAGGGACAGAGACCCTCGCTGGGCAGGCTAGGCTTTCAGGCTTTGAGATCACAGCCTGAGGGAGACACTTATTTCGAGGCGCACAGGTCCCCACGGCAGGACCAGGTGGAGGCCAGGGAGCCCAGGGATCGTGGGCAGTGCCCGTGTCCACCACCACCTCGCACCCCCAGCCTTTCTGCGTCTACACGCGCCCACACCCGTCTCTGCTTGGCTCTCTGTTCTCCAGAAAGCCACACAGAAGCACCACTCCTGGATGAAGGAACTGAATCCACACGCTTTAAGTACTGGCACACACCGTGGGAAGAGCTCTGTCCATGTACACTCCGACCCACAGTGTGCAATCTCCCAGCAGCGCCTACTTGTCCTCCTTGCCTTTCTCCCAGAGCGGAAGAGCACTGTGTGTCTGCACTGATGTCCAGGCCCTCCTGTGACGGGGCTGCTTCCAGGCTGTCAGCTGCTGTCTCCGACCGAGGAAGCACATTCACAACCCCTGTGGGCTGACTTGGCACAGGGCAGATGGGCTCACAACCTCCACCAAGGCAGGTCCCCTCAGCGCCCTCAGGGGAGGGAGCAGCCGCGGGCACGGCTGGAGGCCCAGTGAGCAGCGCCTTCAGCCCTGAGTTTGCAAGCATATTTTCTGTTCCAGGATACTTCATACTTTAGCCTTTTTCTTTTTAACAGTTAAAGCTTTTCACCTCACTGGCGTTTATCTTGATGGAAGAGGTGATAGTTTCGTCCTAAAAGTGCAGCCAGATGTGCCTGGGCCACTCACCGAGTGTGGCCGCCCCCTGGCCAGGGTTTTCTCCAGGGGCTCCCAGCACACACTAGCCGGGCAGAGTGGCAGCTGACAGGGGTTGCACTTCTGCTCCCAGGGGGTCTCTGTCCGCCTCAAGGCACAATAGACAGCAGCTGGTACCCTGTCTCCCTGGTTGCAGACGGGCTCCTGAGCCCTGAGCCGAGGGTGGTCCTGACAGGTAATTGGTCAACACTCGACAGGGGCCCAACATGCTGCCCTAGACGACACGGGTGGCGCCAGGGCCCAGCCCCCGTGCAGCCTGAAGGGGCAACGACTGGGAAACCCCGCCCTGCAGCATCCGCAGCTTTCCCTTGGGCATCCCAGGCGCATCTGCTCCTGCGCACTGGCCGCACCCGTCACTACGCACGGCCCTAAGGCCCAGCACAAGGCCATGGGCGGCTGGCCCGCTCCCCCCAGTCTCCCCTCCAGATCCCAGGTGCCTGCCCTTCCCTTCACTGTCCACCCATGACCATCACAAGGCTGCTCGTGAAACCGACAGAACACCAGAACTTTTTCTCAATTAAAACAACCAATGTCCATGGCAGAGAATTTGGACATTCAAGAAAAAGGTTCCAGGGTGATATCAGAGCAATCGATATCGACATGCAGTACAACACATATGGAGAATCAGAACTGGTCACTAAAAGCACCCTCCCCGGTTGGCCCAAGGCCTTTGAAGGGAAGGGGAGGGGAGGCAGACGAGATCTGAGTCTGTGAGGGCACGCTGCCAGCCACGTGTCCCAGGACGCCCACGCCACTCCTGCCTGCAGCGGAGGGTGAGACGACGGCAGCCCGCAGGCTGAGCCCACCTAGGCCGGGTGGGCACAGGGACGCCAGGTACGCAGCAGGCGAGCGCATGCTGTCCCGCCGCCTCGCGGCCCTCCGTGTCCCCGCCTGACCTGGCCTGGCCGGGGCACTCACTTCACACTCTCCTCCTGCTCCCCGAACTCCTCGTCGTTGAAGCCGAAGTGGTCGATGAAGGCCGAGGTCATGCGCTGCATCTGGAAGTCCATGAAGGCCTGCAGGGGGCGGCAGTCAGGGCAGGCCTGCACGTAGCCTCCCTCCCCTGCCCTCCCTGCCCGCACCTGCTGCAGCACCGCCTCCTCCGGGAAGTTGAACTCCTTGAGCCTGTCATCCTCGTCGTCGCTGGAGGAGTGCAGGTGGTGCGTGTTCACCTGGGCAGGGGTGGGCAGGGGTCAGGGCCTGCGGGGCACCCGGGGAAGCATGGGGCAGGCTGGGGCTGCGGGGCGTGGGTCGGGGCCGGGCCGGGAGGAGGAGAACCGGCGCAGGAGACTCACCAGGTCTACCGTGTTCTTTTTGTTGGTCTCCGCCAGGGGGCCCGACACGAAGGCCTCCCAGCGCTCCCGCTGCTCCTGCGGCAGCTCTGCCAGAAGGGGCGGTACAACGTGAGGACGGAGGCCCCGCCCGCCCCGCCCGCCCCCAGGCACGCCCCGTCCTCACCCTTCAGGAGCTGCTGCAGCTGCTCTGCATTGGGCCCCTTCTCCGAGTTCTGCACCAGGGCGTTGGCCACGCTTGTCAAATGGCCCATGTAGCCTTTCCGAGGGCCCCCTGCGGACCTGGAGAGAGGGAAACCAGGGCTGGACTCGGGCTGCGCTGGCCCCTGCCGCCACCCCCGCCCTGGCCCAGGACCCCCTGCTCACTGCACGCGGTCGTTCTCCTCCCAGGAGGTCAGGATGCGCTCCACCAGGCGGCAGCGCTGCAGCAGCTGTGGGGGTGGGGCGGCGTGCAGTGGGTGTGAGCACGGCACTCCTCCCCTGCTCAGCCATTGGGGCCCACTCAGGCTGCACAGCAAGCCCCAGAGACACGCCGCCTGCCTCCCGCTCCAGCTTCGCCCTGAGGCCTGGGCCACACCTAGGAAGGCGCCTCCAGGAGCGCGGGGCCCACCACCCTGGGAGGACCCTTCCTGGTCCCCCAGGACGCCCACTGCCCCTAAGGTCACCACTCCACCAGTCCCCACCCTCGCACAACACCGGCTGTTTCCCGACTCTGGACCTCGGGAAGAGCCCAAGACTCCGCCCCTAAAGGGCCTGGCTGCACATGACAGGCCGGGGGAGACCTGGAGCAGAGCCCCCCACAGACCAAAGGGGATCAGGACCCAGGAGCCCAGCTCACGTGTTTCACGACAGGGTTCTCCGAGGGCGTGTCTGAGCCGCTGTCAGCAGGGGGCCCGGAGCTCAGCATCGTGCTTACGCACACCTCCACTTGGGCGTGCAAGAAGTTGTTGAACACGTAGTGGAAGAAGAGGTCCTGGGGGTGAAGGCACACGCTGGCTCTGAGCAGCTCCCCCAGTGTTGCCCCGCCCCCGCCCCCTGCACCCCCTCCCTTTGCCCCAAGTACCAGCATGGTGTTGGGCACATCCAGCGCCAGGAGCTCCTGGGTCAGGGCAGCATCGTTGGTGCTCAGGGCACTGGCCAGCAGCTTGACCACGTGCAATCTTGTGTTGCCCAGGGGTGGGGCCAGGCTGCCCCATGTCGTGCGCAGAGGCTCCAGCTGCAGGTGGAGGGTGGGGTTTGGGTCCTGCCCCAGCTCTGCCCTGACCCCAGGACCGCCCCCCCTTCCCCCAAGCACCCTGCCCACCTCAGGCGGCTCCAACAGGAGCTGGTGGAAGCAGCTAAGACGCGGGCGCAGGGCGTGCAGGGCCCCCGCACTGGACACGGCGCCGTCCAGGGTCGCCTGGGCCAGGAGCTCCAGCTGCCCATCCACGCTGCTGAAGAAGTTGTTCACGGTCACCGACTCAGACCTGCAGCAGGCGTGGCGGAGGGCAGCGTGAACCACCAGGCGGCCCGTGCACACACGTGCACGTGCATGCACGCACACACCGGGGCCGGAGCCTGGGTGCTCACCTGGGCCTCCTGGGCTCCAGCAGCGTCAGCAGCACCTGGATCCCACTCACGAGGACGGATGGGTTGCGCTCCCCCTCCAGCATGTTGCTCAGGAGCTGCTCAATGGTCTCCTGCCTGGGGCAGGCGCGGGGGCGTCAGGGAGGAGGGCCCGGGACGGTTCCCCCCACTGCCTGGGCAACCCCGCAACCCACTTCTCCAGGGTGGTCAGCAGCTGGTCAGGCTCTGGGCTGTCCTGCACTTGGATCATCTGCTCCCGGCTCAGGCGGATGATGTCGCACAGGGACTGGGACGCATTGGAATGTTGCTGGGGAGGGAGAGAGAGCTGAGAACCCCGGCCGGCTATGGAGTCAAGAAGCCCCAAGCGCTGGAGTGGGGGAGGCACCTGCACTCGAGGACAGAGGGCCACACAGACCCAGGGAAACACGTGGGAGGGAAAGAACACAGACACTGGGAAGGAGAGATGGCCAAGAGAAGGAAACCAAAGAAGACTTCCTGGAAGAAGAGACCCCGACTCAAACCCCACACACACCATCACAGCTAGTGGCCAAGGGGTGCAGTGACCCAGGCATCCACCAACTTGTGACTGGAGAGGCTACTGAGGTCCGTCCATACAGCGGAACACTGCTCGGCCTTGGAAGAGGACAAAGCACTAAATACACTCCAGCTCCGATGAACACAGCAACCTGGTGCTAAGGCCAGGGGCCAGTCACAGGCAAGCACGCGTCACGCATTGCACCCACAGGAAACCACCGGGAGCGGCAAGGCAGGAGGGAAAGCAGACAGGTGTCTGCGGGGGACTGGGGGTGGCAGCTCCTGGGACAGGGTCTCCTCTGTGGAGCGATGAAGTGCGCTCTAAGAACGGCATCATGAAGGCTGCACGAGCCTGTGTGTGCACAAACGCCGCTCGGTTCTGTGTTTTCACTGGGTGAGCCTCACAGTGTGTGGTAAGTCATTCCGAGATAAACTGAGAGAAGCACGGGCAGAGCCCTGAGTCCAACCCAGCAGGCGGCTGCCAGAGCCCAGCATGCAGCCCCGCAGACCCCCCAGGCCACCGCTGCACCTCAGAGCCCTGCGCTGTGCCCTGCCACCTGGCTGCCAGCAGACGCCCCTTGTCCCTCTGCCACGAAGGCAGGGTGGTCCTCACTGCCCCAGGCCTGGCCCTGGCTGAGTGCCTGGGGTGATGACCCATGTGCGTAGACCTCTGCTCTGCCAGCCAGTGGGCCAGGAGGACAGGCGTGGGGCCCCTGGCATTATCTCTGAAGGAGCAGCAGGGCTGACCCATGCACAGGAGACGGGAAGAGCCGCCAGGCCCAGAAGCGAGGAGGGGCACCCAGGGAAGGGCGGGAGTGAAGGCCGGGTCAGAGGGAGGTCTTTAGAACCCCGAGCACTCCTGGGACGAGGAGCTGGTTCCTGAGGAGCGGTCCAGGGGCATAACCCTCACCTGTTCTCACCAGGAGCCCCCCTGCCCAAGATTCGAAGGCTCCCTTCTCTCATCACTCATTTAAGGGGGCACAGGGCCTAAGCTCGCAGGCGGCAGCACTCACATTGTCGTCCTTCGACGGGTGGATCTGCTCAATGAGCCTCTGGACGATCTTCTCCTCATTGAGCCACTGCGGAGGGACGAGAGGGTGGGGCTCTGCACCCCACTGCCCCCACCCCGCTCCAGGCCCTGCCCCCAGCCCCACCCCGAACGCACATTGACCACGTCCTGCCTCAGCTGCGGCCGTTCCACGCAGGTAAGGAGGCGCAGCAGCAGGTCCATGATGGCCGAGGTGCCGATGTGCTGCAGCAGCAGGTCCACGAAGTCGTCCTTCTTCCGCAGGAAGGACACGAGCTGAGGATGCGGGCCGCGGGTGAGCGCTGGACCCCCAGGCCCACCAGCCCACGCTCACCTGCCCGCCCTGCCCTCGGCCTGGGCACCTGGTCAGTCTTGCGGTTGATGAGGACGCCCATGACCTTGCTGAAGAAGCTGGCCAACAATGGGTTGAGGCTGCCGCTGCTCTGCAAGAAGCCGTAGAGGCGGTGCAGCAGGGACTCGTCCGCCCCTAGCGCATCGTTGATCTGGGGCACGTCCGACGTCAGGATCTCGCAGGCCACACTGGGGTACCTGTCAACCCAGCAGGGTTGTGGAAGGGGCGGCGGGGACCCGGCTGCCCCGACCCCCAATCCCGGTCCATAGAAGCTCCCCTCCCCCCAAGCCGGCATCAGGCCCCCTAAGCCTGGACCCAACCCCTACTAACACTGTCCGCGACCCCAACCCTGCAGGCTGACCCCCACCCCCGGGCCCAAGGACCTTTCACCAGAAGGGAGGGCTGCCTGCCTAGAGCGCCACCCAGGCCCCGGGGACCCCAGCCTGCTCAGCTCCGCCTCACGAGCTGTCAGGCCCTGGCAAGTGAGTTCCTCGGGGCGGCGCGAGGAACCCAGGGCCAGGCGGGCACAGGAGTCAGAACTGAGGCATGGGACATGCTCAAGCTGGTAGACAGGGGACAGAGCCAGGTGAGCAAAGCCGAAGAAGGAGAAAACACGAGGGAGCAGTGATGGACAGGTGGATACTGGGGGGCCCCCCCCGAGGCTGACAACACCGCACTGAGCCCCCACTTCATACAGAGAAAACTGAGGAGTCAACCACTGCCCATCTGGCTGGAGGCCTCCGGGGACAGAGGCAGGACCTGTGAGGCCCGGTGCGTATGTCAGTGTGAGGGGCCGGGCAGAGGGCGACCTGGGGAACCAGGAGGCCTGTCTGGGACGGGCGGGGCAGGGCTGGAGAGGGGCAGCAGAGACCAGGACAGACAGGTGCGCTTGACAGCGCCTGCCCGCCTCTCCCTCCCTCCCCGGCGCCCCCTCTGGTGGGAGGGGCACAGCCACACGCTCAGGGCAGTCCTCACATTCCCGCTCCTGAGTTCTAAGACAGGAACAGAAATCCAAGTAAAGAACCACCAGGAGATAAAGTGGGGGCGGGGCGGGGCGACGAGACACACGGCCCGCCCCCTCACTGCTGGGGGAGGGTCCTCGGGGGCTCCTCCCACCCGCCCGGAGGCGGGGGAGGTCTGGCAAGTCCCACAGAAACGGGGCCAACAAGGCCCACGGCAAGTCGGGGGCTCACTTGTAGCGCAGCCGCTCCTCGCCGCTGGCCGGCGGCTCCTGGGTGACCCAGGCCACCATGGCCTGCAGGTGCAGCGGCCGCAGCAGGAAGTCCAGCAGCTTGCGGTTGACGACCTTGCACTCCTGCAGCACGTCCTCCTCGTCCAGCAGCTCGGGCAGGCTGAGGTCCTCCCGCTCCAGCAGTGCGTCGAGGTGCGAGCTCGTGTGCAGGTCAAACTTCCAAAACATGGCGCCCTGTAGGCAGCGCGGTCACATGAGGGCCCGCTGGCCCACCCCCTCCACCTCCCAGCCTGCCAGGCCACTCCACGGGCGACTTCCTACCCACTGCCCAGCACCGGGGAAGACCGCTTGCTTCAGCCTGTATCTGCTCAACAAACTAAGTGTCCCATGATGCCCGTGGGGGAGAGGGAGGTATGCAGTGTCTCCAGGCTGCGTGCGTGCACACACACAATCTCCAGGCTGTACACACACACACCTGACAATCTCTAGGCTGTACACAAACACACACACACCCCACCCCCTGTACCCGGTGCCAGGACAGGACAAGGAAAAGTTGGAGGGGAGAGCACGCTGGCCCCCAGAATAGCCACTGACGGGGCCCACTGGCATCAGACAGGGAAGCACCTCCAAGGGACAATGACAGCTGTGGCCTGCCCACCCAGCAATGGCCTCAGGAGCATTTCGGGTGGAGCATGTGATAGGTGCCTGGAGGGTCCAAGCCCTGATGAGCAGACCTGGCTGCCCCTCTGGGGATTCCCGCGGCCCCCAGCCTCGACCCCAGGGTGCACAGCTGCCCTGAGCTGGCCGCCAGCTCCCAGGCCACTCTGTCCAGCCATTCCCCCAGACACCGGGGCTGTGCCTATGGCCCTGTTGAGGGCTCTGGTCACCCCACGGAACGGCAGACAACCATACCCAGGTCAGCTAGGCCCCCGAGCACCATGCTGGCACTGCCCAGCGCTCATGTGTCACCTGCCTCCTGAAGACCACCCGAGGCCAAGGCTGCTCCAGCCAGACCCGGAGGCCAGGATGGCCCTGCTGGCACCATCCCAGCTGTGGAGAGCTCGCCCACCGGACGGGCAGCAGCCCGGGGCAGGGCTGAGGGCAGGCGCCTGCCTTCCAACCCTCAGCTCCCCCAGGAGGCTGCCAGCAGCCGGCTCTCCCATCCAGCCTCCTCAGGAGCCTCTCGTGTCTCCTCCCAGCCCCCAGGATGACCTCTCAGCGACAGGGAAAAAGTGGCCCCCGAGGTGCAACGATCCTGCGGGACTCGCCTGGTTCCTAAGCCCTGGCCGCCTGCAGGTGGAGCGGAGGGGCTATGACCTCATGAGACAGCAGCAGACACGGGCCCCAGAGAGGAGTAGGACGTGGGGGCACCTGAGAGCTCCCAGGGATGCGGCCTGGCCACCCACACTCCGGTACTCGCTCCCAGGCCTGCACCCCACCCCCTCAGGATGCTTTTCTGAAACAGACTTGCACACCTAGCACATGGTACCCCGAAAGGCCCCAAGGTGGCCCCCCAGGAGCCCCCTACTCAGTCCTGCCAGAGTCTGCACCCCAGGCCCTCACACCTGCCTCCCTTTGACCAACAACTTGTGCGGGCCGAGCCCAGGCCACGACCCTGGCCTGGCTCCGCACACATCACCCCAAGACTGCCACGTAGGGGTGTGTCTCCGTCCCAGCCAGAGGCCCCCGAGCAGTGCCCCCTATGCCATCGCTAACCCAGCCCCAGGCCTCGGGGCGAGAACGGCGGCGCCACGCGGACAACATGCAGACACACGAGGCCGGCAAACCACGTGAGCTGCTCAGCCGTCACCTCAGCTGATTCCCACAGTGTGCCCCACTGCACAGGGAGGCACCCGAGGTGCAGCAGGGTCTGAGCTGCTGGACTGCGGGGCAGTGCGCGAGCCCCACGAGGCCCCTTCTCAGAGCGCAGGCGCCTCGTCCGAGCAGGGGGGCCCAGCCGACAGAGCCAGCGAGTGCGCTCCGGCCCAGCTGGTGCCCGCCCCCCGGCCCACGGGGCTCAGGCACCCATTCAGCGACCATCTCTGAGGCCAGGGAGGGGCTGGGTGCAGACCCACAGCCTTGGAGACCTGTAGAGCAGGCACCCCGCACGTCCCCCACGGGCTGTGGACAAAGCACAGAACCTTCCTGCCTGGCGGCCATGACCACCCTGGAGAGCACCACGTGGGGAACGAGCTCGGAAGCCGGGACTGAAGGGCGGGCCCTGCTCTGGAGGCGGGAGGCTGAAGGATCTGTCAGGGCATCAGTAGGGGGACTGCTCCCGCCCCACAGCCTCAGCCACACCCAAGGGCTCCCATAAACCAGCCCAGGTGGGGTGGAGGACCGCCAGGGCTGGCAGGCTGGGGAGGGGAGGAGAGTGGGCTGCTCCGTGTGCTGAATGCGGGGCCCTGTCTCGAGTGGGAACACTGCTCCCGAAAGCAGGCGGGCAGCGCCCCAAACCCACAAGTGCACGAGGGCCATCCCCACTTCTGTCTGGGCCCCAGGCCCACCCTCCTCACTTGGAGAGACAGCGGGCCTAGACAGTTTCCTGAGCTGGGTGCTCGTGGGGCCAGAACCATTGCATGGGGCAGCCGCTGACCTGGCCCAAGGGACGAGGCACAACCCCCACCCCGCCCCCACCTTGAGAACACCACCTCTTTCTAATCGCAGATTTTTGTAAGGACAAAAAGACCAGAGAGGTCAAAAGGTCATCCCGGGGGGCATGAACAAAGCCAGCCACCAAAGACCACATGTCATATGTGTGTGCGTGCACGCTCTCAGTCGCTCAGTCGTGTCTGACTCTACTGTGACCCTGTGGACTCTAGCCCGCAAGGCTCCTCTGCCCATGGGATTTTTCAGGCAAGAAGACTGGAGTCGGTTGCCATTCCCTTCTCCAGGGGATCTTCCCCACCCAGGGACTGAACTCGTGTCTCCTGCACTGGCAGGCAGATTCTTCACTGTCTGAGCCACCAAGGAAGAGCCCACATATCGCACACTTCCATTTAAATGAAACATCCAGAAAAGACAAATCTGTAGACACAGAATTGGGATTAGTGTTTTTCAGGAGCTGGGGGACAAGACAAGGACGGAGGGAGACAACTGCAAGGAAGTATGGGGTTTCCTTTTAGGAAAGAGGTGTTCTTTTCAAAAAAAAAAGCTCTAAAATCAATTGTACACAATTTTATTTGATACTATAACTCGCTTTAAAAACTCTATGGTGGTGACTGTTGGTTGCACAACTCTGAATAGACTAGATATTGAATTGTGTAGTTTAAATGGATGTCATATATTACATTACATAAATTACATCTCCCCCCAACACAACACACACACACACACACACACACACACACACACACACACAAAAATCTATCGTCAAAAACAAAACCAGGACTTCCCTGGTGGTACAGTGGATAGGAATCTACCTGCCAATGCAGGGGGAACGGGTTCGATCCTCAGTCAGGGAACTAGATCCCACATACAGCAGAGCCACTGCGCCTGCCCTCCGGAGCCATGAGCCCCAAACTACTGACGCCTGCTCACCTGGAGCCTGTGCTCCTCAATGAGGGGCCGCGGCCAGTAGCCCGTACACCTCTACAAGAGGACCCCGGCTTGCTGCAGCTGGAGAAGGCCCGCGCAGCAACAAAGACCCAGCACAACCAATAAATACACAACTTGTTACAAAACAAACAGAACCGAAGCTGCCTGAGGCTGCCGTGAGAGGGCCAGGCCTTGGCCTGCTCTGCGCCCAAGAAGCCTGGAGCTGACACGCCACCAGGGCCAGGCCGGGCTGGGCCGGGATAAGAAGGCGCAGCTGCAGGCACACGCCCAGGCTCCCCCACCCTCACTACCCGCCGGGTCCCCGAGCTAAGCAGGCCCCCTCAGCTGGGGGATGAGCCTTCAGAGACCTGTGCACCCCGCACAGCACCGTGTCCCTCGTCAAGACGGCCAGGGACAGCACTGCTCTTGTTTCTGTCTGACAGCCAAGGCGCAGAGGGCCCCCAGGCGTCAGCCACAGCAGAAGCAGGCCTCGGTACACTCTCCAGGCTGCAGGAGGACAGCCTTGGGGCTGAGGCCCACTGACCGTGTCCAAAGCACCTGCACGATGCCACAGGCTACATCCTCCCCCACAACCCTGCCACCCGCCCTGGACCACAGGCAGGACTTCCCTCCCAAAACTGGCTTGGGCTGGGGGTTGAGTGGGGTGTGGACTCCAGGGACTTCAGAAACCAGGCGGTCACTTAAACTCTCAGAACCTCAGGTCCTCCTCCGAAAGTCAGAGGAGGCTGCAAGGATCAGATGTAGCTGAGGGATGGTCAGTACCCTTCCCTCCCAAAGTCACTTCCCAAGCTCTACACGGGACAAGATGCAGATGCAGGAGGCACGGAGTAAAGAAAACATCCCACAGAAAACACTCTCCCCCACCACACACTCCAGCGCACGTAGCCTCAGGTCCCAATGGTCAACTTCCCGGAAGCCCTGGACATGGACAGCAGAGGAGCTTCCTCCTCACTCTCTAACAGTGACATGCATACCGCGCCTTGTCTCCTTGTCCATGAAACAGGCCCAGCCGCCAGGAAGGGGCACGTTCTGAGAACAGCAGGGTCAGGCCCGTGGTCCTGACAGGGCAGGTCTCCTTCAGCAGGCGTCCCCGGGACCAGGCTGAAGGCTGGACACTTCTGAGCAGGAGGGAAGGTGCAGCCACTACCCAGGGAGACAGCGCTAAAAACAGGAGCCCTGAGGAAGATGGCCCATTCGCCTGGGTGGCTGAGCTCACTCAAATACTCTGGTGGGTGCCCCACACCCCGCCACCCCCGTGCTTTGCAACTTTTAGCAAACTTCAAGAAAACGGAAGTGAATAGCACTGGCTTTTAGCGACCGTTTGAAAACCATGACTCTAGCTGCAAACGGAAGAAGGGGAAACTGTAAATGAGAAAGGAAGCCATTAAGAACGAAAACTACCTCTCTCTGCGCCAGCTCCGCACCATCGCCCCGGGTTTCCGGCTTCACTGCGTGGTTCTCAGGCCTCGGATACCAGTGGCCCTTCTCGGGAGCCAGCAGCCCCCGCCCAGTGCGGACTCAGTGAGGGCCCAGATGCAGCCCCCACCGAGTGCCCCCATAGCCACAGCAGCGGTCTATCCACACACGGCCCTGCCTGCCTGGGAGCCCGGAGCGGGTCCTTTACCTGCCGCCCCTTTCTCGCCCGCCCTGGCCCCACACACCCGGAAGTGGAGATCAAGTCTGAAGAGGCCGCTGAGAGGGCCCTGGGGTGGCCCCCTGAGATGCCCTGAGGCTCAGGAGGAACTCCAGCCCGGGGAGAGGCCAGAGCCCGCAGCCCTCAGCCACCACAGGCCACAGGCCCCTAACGAGGTGCCGGCCAGGCGTGGAGACCCCGCTGCTGGCTGACCAGCCCCCAGCCTTCACAGGGCCCACAGGTCAGAAGACAGTGAGACCATCGCCCTCTAACTCCTCGCAATCCATCAGCTCTCAGCCAAATGTGAAATGGGGGTGGGGGACTTCCATTCCAGGAACGGGACCATGGTAACATCAGGACCCACCAGAGACTCGGCAAGGTAAGCCGTGGGACACCCATGTGGAAGTAGGGGTCACAGAGGCACAGAAGGAGAGGGACCTGGCCAAGGCCTCATGCGACCATGGGCTGGGACCTTCCCAGGGACTCAGGAAAGCTGGGGGTGGTGGCGGCTGTTAGGGGCCCCAGACCATGCTCGCCCAGGTAGGGTGGCAACTCTGCTCCTACCCAGGGCATGGAACGATCAGAAATGTAAGAGAATGGGAGAGCGGCTGAGGATGCGGAGGGGCCCCAAAGCTCGCCATCAGGGGCACCTCCTGGATCAGCCAGGGGTTCAAAGGGGAAAAGAGCAGTGAGGAGGTTCTGAAACGGTCCGTGGGGAACAGGGGACTGGACTGAGTGTTCTAGGGAGATCCAAAGTCAGGAAGGCCTGCGCTCCCAGCCTGCCTCGCCAGGCCCCATGCTCTGCGGCCTCAGAGCAGGCACCCGACTCCACTGAACCCCGGTCTCTCCCAGCACCTCGTGGAGGACTGCCCTGCCCCTGGCAAGATCCACAAAACCACTGTTCTAGGGACACCCTGGTTCAGCCTGGAAAAGAGTGTGTGTCCCCACCCCCGGCCTGCGCCTGCCCAGAGACCCTGCAGGAGCCGGGGAGGCAGGGAAGGCAGGCATCTCCACCAAGGCGTCCACGCCTCTCTCACCTCATCCCTCGCGGCAACCCGCATGGCGCTCAACACTCCCGCCACTCCTGACTGCTCGTCTGCGCCCCGGCTCTGCCCGGGCTCGGCTGCTCCCTCTGCCTTCCCTCCAGCTCTCCGAGCCTGACTAGCTAGGTCCTCCTGGGTCCTTCAGGCTTCAGCACAGACACCACTTCCTCCAGGAAGCCTCCCCTGACTGCGTGAGAGGCCTGCTCCACACTTCCACGGCTTCCGTGGTCACGCTGTGACGGCATCGGAACGCTCGGTGACAGGACCTGCCTGTCCAGGCACCTGCCTCAGGCAGCAGGACGCCAATTTCCCAGGACCGAGCCTAAGGCAAGGCCCCCTGACCAGAGCTACTTCTGGAATTAAGAGTCCCGAAGGGGCCGGTGACCCACTACGGTCACTTGGCCGTGGATCCTGGAAAAAAAACATTGGGTGGGTGGGTGGAGACCAGCAGATGCTCCCCTACTGGAGAGAAACAGTAGGTAGCCCCACGACACTAACTACCAAAAACACAAAAGGAAATCGAAGTACACAACTCAACACACACCACTCATAGTCGCAAAGGAGCAGGTTAAGTCACACTGTATCCAAAACCTGAGCAGAAGAGCGGGGCTTGTCCACCGCTCCCAGGCACCACTGAGCTGGGCTGTCCTCTGCCCTGGAGGAGGCCCCACAGCATCCCGGCTCTCACCCGCCACCTGCCAGTAGCATCCTGAGCTGTAACAACTGAAACCATCTCCACTGCCCTTAGTGAAGGTCCCCTGGGGGATACCATCGTTGTCCACCCCCCCCCGCCCTGGCTGAGAACCCAGGCAAGACAATCCCAAACTGAGTTATAACCTTAAAGCTGCTGACCCTGGAGCACTTCCTGTGCTGCGGGCTTCTACAAACGCACACGGAATCCCCAGAACCGCCCTCTCCACACCCCACGGAAGTGTCTTTGCAACTCTGAAGCCCGCCCCACACCTGACAACACATCTTCCTTCCAGAAACATCCTGCCTTTCAGGCTGGTGTGATGGGTAACTAACGTCTGTGTCCTCAGCACAGATGTCCGAGTATGTAAATCACCGAGCAAGACAGACCCTAGCCGCCACGTTCCAGGGCCCGGTGAGCAGCCCCAGCGGGGCGTTCCGCCCCTCTCTCCCGCAGCCCGCGGGGCTGGGTTCCCACCTTCATGTATCTGCATGTGCTGTTCCTTCCACCCGGAAGGCCCTTCTTCCCACTTTCCATCTGTCAACTCCTACTCATCCTTCCTCGACAGAAAAAGCCACCCGCGGAGCCAGTCTCCCCGGTCGCTCCGCGGTGGCCCCCACAGCGCCCTGAGGTACCCTCTCACCACACCGGCAATTGTGACTGTCCCCCCGGCCTTTGTTCCCTCCGGCCCTCCCTCCACACCGGCACCAGGCCCCTGCTGGCCCTCAGCAGGCCTCACCTCACAGAGAGGGGCTGCACCCCAGGCAGGGTGAGGGGGAAGCCCCGCTCCTCGAGTCTCCTGAGCCCCAGGGTGCCAGTCCGAGGCCATGGATCTCCCAGGCAGGCCTCGGGAGGAGGGGGTGAGGCAGGGAGAGGAAGGCCAAGGGTGGCCGGGGAAGGGGCCCCGAGCAGGGCAGGGTGGGAGGAGCAGAGAGAAGGGGGAGCCCCAGGGGTCGGAGGGGGAAGACTAAGAAACCAGAGAGGAAGCTCGCAGAATCTAAGGAGGCGAGGGTGGGAGTCAGGAGCTACAGGGGAGGTGGGAAAGAGACACTGAGGCAGGGGTACAGACTGAGAAGGGAAGGAAGTGGGGCTGGAGAGGGGGAGCCTAGGGGATTTGGGGGCTGAGGAAGAGACCAAGAGACTTGGGGGTCTGAGGGGAGAGACTAGGAAACTTGGGGGGCTGAGGGGGGAGAAGTTAGGAGACTTGAGGGGCCTGAGAGGGGAAAACTTGGGGTCTGAGAACAGACTAAGAGACTTGGGGGGCTAAGGGGAGAGACCTGGAGTCTTGAGGGGCCGAGGAGTAAAGACTAAGAGACTTGGGGTCTGAGAGGAAGAGACTAGGAAACTTGAAAGGCTGAGGGGGAGAGACTAAGAGACTGGGGGTCTGACAGGGAGAGACTAGGAGACTTGAGGGGCCTGAAGGGGGAGACTTAGAGGGCTGAGGAGAGACTTAACAGGCTTGGGGGGCAGAGGGGGAAAGACTAAGAGACTTGGGGTCGGAGCGGGGGGAGACTAAAAGACTTGGGAGGGCTGAAGGAGATAGACCTGGAGTCTTGGTGGGCTGAGGGGAAACGCAGTAGCCTGAGAGGAGAGACTAGGAGTCGAGAGGCTGAGGAGGAGAAACTAAGAGAATCAAGGGGCTGAGGGGGAGACACCAGGGCTGGGTAGCCCTCATGGACAAAGGGAAGGGTCCGAAGGAGAAGGGGTGAGGAGACTCGAGAGTACCTGGGCGGTGTTCTCGGGGGCGGGGAGGTGGTTCGGGTGCCCAGACTGCGGGGAGGGTCCCGGGCCGCCCGCTTACCTGCGCGGGGGGGCGGCGGCTCCTCGCACTCCGGGCTCATCGGGGCGCCCCCCCCGCCCCGCCACCGGCGGCTCCGGCCCCGATCAGGGACCCGGTATGTGGGGGCGGGGGGCAGCGGCGGGGGCTCGCGCTTTGCGCCGGGGTTCGCGCACGCGTCTCGGGCCTAGGGGGGCCCTCGAGCGACGAGTTCCAGAGTTTTGAACTCTGGAACGTCCGGGGTCAGCGCCGGACGGGCGGGGGTCCGGGGCCCGCGGGCGAGGTGGCTGAGGGAGGTTGGTGGGGTCGCGAGGCCCGCGTAGGCCCTCGGCTGGGAAGTCGCCCCGGTTTACCCGGCCCGGCGCCCCGCGAGAAAGCAAGGGCTGGTCAGGAAAGGCGTCCTACTCCGCGGTCCCAACAGGCCGCAGTGCTGAGCAACGGCTGACGGAAGCCGAGGCCCACTTCCTCCACCGCCCCCTTCCCCAAAGCGGCGAGGTCCCGGGCCTTTGCAGTCGGCTTCAGGGCCTCCGCCGCCCGGCTCCGTCCGTCAGTATCCCACAATCCCCCTGGTACGGGGGCACGCAGGAGGCCCCGCCCTCCCGCCGGCGACTCGCTGCGCAGGTGTGTGGAGGCCGCGCGCCCGGGCCCTGCAGTGCGCGTGCGCGCCGGACCAGCCGCGCCGGGCCACGCCCAGCCTGAGCAACTCCGCCGCAAAAGCGCTCGCGCAGGTTTGTGCCAACGGTCTCTCCCTGAGTAAACCCGGGCCACCCGACGCGCAAGCCCCGCTGCACACGCTGGCAGCGTTTCTCTGCGACTCCGTTCCTAAGCCCACCCTGATCCAGGATTTCTCTATCCCCTCGCCCCCTTTTGGACATCCACTTGCTAGTCTATTTCCTCCAATCACATTATTGCTTTGGCTCCAGGGTCGTTTCCTGAGAAATCCAGCTAGGGTTTTGTCTCCAACCCCGACCAGGAGCTTTTGTCCCGCCGCGATCTTTCTCGACGTCTGCCTTCTCTGAGCTTCAGGCTGACTTCAGTCCCATTTCTAGGCCTTCGCCCAGCCCGTGTTGCAGCTGCTGCACAAGTATCCTCTAACATAAGTCTAGGAGATCCATAGTCTTTAAGATCCCATCTAGCTGGGAGCCTCCGTTTCCTCAGTTTTCATAGCCCTTGCTTTCCATGATACAGGCCAGAATCGGCGCTGTGCGAGCTTGTAAGGACTCGGCTTAAAAAAAAAAAACACACGCAGATTTACCTTTCCCGTTTCAGGGACATTCTTATTGAATCCTATTCTAGTTTGTTCTCTATTTGAAGGATGTCAATCATGCGTTTGTGCTTCACATCTGTTAGCTTCTATTTGCTTTAATCCTTGTCATTTCTACCTGCATTTGCTGATTACCACATGTCAGTAAAGTCATTTTCCAGCCAAGTCTTTTCCGGTCCTTGCTATTTCCAGTGTCTGTTGCATGCGATGTTCTTGGCTACTGCTGATCGACAGGCAGCCACAGCCTGTCGTGTTCACGGCTTAGAGCTGCAGGTGTGAAGGTTGGTGGGGCTGCTTCTATTCCCCTTTGTCTCTCATACTCTGGACACCAGTGGTCATCCCAGGCTACTATCCCACAGGAAAAGGCAGAGGTACCTCAGTTTTTCAGTCGCAAGTTGTCCGACGACTCTTGACCAAGCCCAAATGTGCTAGCACAATTTCAAACCTCAGGTTGCCTCACATCTGCCACCATCCAATGGCCAAAGCAAGTCACACGGTCAAACCCAAGTCATGGGGCTAGCACCTACACCTCAGCCACCACCGTATGGGAAAGTGTACTTCTCTCTTGGAGGTGGCATGAGAGGAAGCAGATAACCTGTTAAACCCTCTAATTAATTGCCACAGTCCTCAATTTATTTCTTTAGGTTTGCTAATCTTACTTCTCATCTTTGAGGTCTTGTTTTAAAATGGACCCAGGTTCCTATTGTTACAGAGCTTAAAGCAATTGTGAGACATTTCCTTCTGTTCCTTGAGTGATTTTCTACATCAGGTTCTTTTGTCATATGAGCAGCATTTTGCTTGCCTCCCCCACACCGACACCCACCCCACTACCCTCCACCTCCCCGCCCCCCGCCCCGGAATGTGATTGAAGTTCCCACGCTGTTTTAACACATAAACTTGGGAACTGAGGGGCAGGAGGTTGGCCATATTCAATCACCAAATGGAACCTGAGAAGCTGACAAAGTCAGTCTCCTCCAAGAACCTGGGAAACTGCAGAGGTTTAGGACAGAAGTCTGAGTCTTCACTTTGTCCAAATTCACAGGCAGATGATGCTGTGATCTGTATTAGAATTGGAAGGAGCTTCTTACAAGTTTCCACCTGGAGAAACTTCTGCTTCTTACAGTCTCTTCCCTTTGTCTCCACCCTTCCCAGGGGCTGAGGAATGATTTACCAGATGGGATGGGCATCTGCGCTCAGTCCTCCAGCTCTCTCCTCTTGGAGCCATCCTGCCCAGTGTTCTGGCCTGCTGCCTGCAGCTAAGGGAAAGGATTGCGCTTGTCCAGTACTGCCTGTGACCAGTCGGACAACCATGTCTAATGCGGGGATGAAGAGGCAGCAAGACCAATGCTCAAATTTCTCAAATCTGCTCTAAAAATGATACAAGTGACATCTGATCTCCAATTCTCGGATCCTGTAGCTACCTTTTGATTTATTCTGAATTTGGGGAGTGAAAAATGTAATCAACCTCTCTCACACAACCAAATTCCACAGGAGAGGAAATAGTCTGGTATTAAATGGGGCTAGGAAGCCAGAATACAGGGAGTGACACAGCTTCGGATTGGCCCAGGTATAAATTTTGGCTATGAACTTGACCACAAGATCAGCCACCTTGGGCTCCACTTCCTCGTCTCAAATAAACCATCAGTCAAGACTCGGTTGTAATGGAAAGCTCTTTGGTTAAACGAAAGGAATTTATAAAAGGAGGAGGCAGTTTCCCTGTCCCCTGTTTGCTCCCCAATCTCAGAGAAGGCTGGAGAAAAGGCCTAGTGCTTTCCTGTCAGGACGAAGCACACACCCAACTCAAGCCTACCCCAGGCACCCAGAGTGGCCTCCATTGCTGTCGTGGGAGGTGTCCTACCGCCTCCAGTACCTGCTCCCGCCTTCTCCAGCGGTGGTTCCGAGCCTGCGGGCGGCGAGCTCTGATTGGTGGAGCAGAAGCCACGCCACACTGCATGTTGGGAAAGAACATGGCTTCCACCTTAGACGCGGAAGCGTGAATGTCAAAAGTATATTTCTTCAGAGAAGCTATCAGAGATGGTGGGAGGCGGGTAAGGAGAAGGACGAGTATCCCACACACTCCCTCTCCAGAGATGATGGGAGGATGAAAGACAATGGCTCCGGACTTTAGAGAGCAACATTTTTATTTTTCCAAGGTTCCGCCCATTGCTGTTCCCTCCTTGGTTCCCTAGATCCCCTGATTGTGCCCCTCCTCCCCTACCAAGGCACTCTCCAGGCGAGGTGACAAAGGTGGCAGTGAAGGAAGTGGAGGAGGAACACCTTTACTGGAAGAGCAGTGTGGACATGAGAAGGGGGAGTGGATAAGAGTGCATGAGAGGCGGGATCCAAGGAGCCAGCGCCTTTCTCAGCATCCACCCTGGGGGATGAGTAAAGAGAGGTGACACGCCCGGGCACGGCACCAACAAGGCCCTTCTCTCCTTTGGGAGAGGGCTTCATGGGTGAGGGGAAGGCAGGAGGCTGGGGTTCCCATGAAGAGGGGGAGAGAAGCCACCGGGTTTCACCGATCCATGCTGTCATCAGTTGGGGTGGAGAAACAGGTCCGGAGCAACTTCTCACAGAACTCCAGCTCTTCCTGCATTGGGGTGGGAAATTGGAAGCCCTGAGTGTAGAGGCCAGACCCTGCCTCCACCAGCTCTGCACCCAGAAACGGCTCCTCTTCCCTCCCACCCCGATGGAAAAATGAAGGTTTCCACAGGTGTATACATATGTCAAAACTTCTCAAATTGTACACTTTCAATAGAGTAAGTTAAACGTCAATAAAGCTGTTAAAATTTTTTTTGGAAACAAAAAGTGGGCATGTTGCCCAGTTCACATGAGGCTTCCCTCACCAGGTTGGTGCTCATGGTCAGGTACCAAGGTCTAGCACACCAGAGATTAAGAGAACAGATGCATGGATGCATCAAGCAAGACCGGCTGAAACTTCAGGACAGACCAGGGCAGGGGGTCCCCTGCTCACTCCCAGGCACATATCTCCACCAGTTCATGTGCCAAATCAGAGGACAAGCCCCTAGGGGGTGGGTACTGTGCCTCTCCCAGTCACCCCTGCTCCTCACACCCAGTACCCAGGACCCCTCTGGAAATGCCTGACAGTGTTCACAGAAGCATGATCTCAGCAGAAGGTACGTCCCAAGAGGGTGGCACGTTTTCTGTGTCCAGCTTTGCTGAAGCAACAGCATCTGGGTGGTATCATAAGGGCTGAATAAATTACTAAGGACAGTTAACTAAATTACTTAGTCATTTAAGTAACTAAATAACTACTGAATATGTTATTTGTTGCTCTTATCACTTACTAGTTACTTACCTATTTAATTAACTATCTGAGTGGTTATTTATCACATTACTTTCTATATAATTAAATATCTGAGTTATGTTATCACTTATTTGTTACTTATCTATTTAACCATCTGGTGAGTTATTATTTGTAATTTATTTATCCTTTAATTAAAAAGTTAATGAGTTGTAATTTATCACATATTTCTTACTTATCTATTTAATTCAATTTTAACTGGTTGCTATTTATCATTTACTTATTATTTATCAATCTAATAAATACGTATTTGAATGATATGATATAAATAATATTAATTTGGATACTAATTAGATTAATTTGTTAACTTTAAGAGACCCTGAGCTGCTGTTTCTCCTTGCCGTCCCCCTGATGCTAACAGAGCATGAAGCATGTGGGAAGGGGGCAATAAATATGTGCTGAATGCTGCCTAGAGAAACACATGAATTGGAAATAAGGTGTAAACAAAGGCATGGGCAAATCGGGCTTCTCTGGTGGCTCAGCGGTTAAGAATCAGCCTGCCAGTGCAGAAGACATGGGTTCGATCCCTGATCCGGGCTGATCCCACATGCCGTACTGCAATTAATCCTGTGAGCCACAACTACTGAGCCAATGCTCTAGAGCATGTGCTCTGTAACAAGAAAAACCACTGCAGTGAGAATCTTGCGCCCCACAAGTAGAGAGGAGCCCCTGCTCGCCACAACTAGAGAAGAGCCTGCCCAGCAACGACCCAGCACAGCCAAAAATAAATAATTTTTTTTTTTTTTAAAGCAAGGGCGAATAGACCACAGAGGCCTAGAAGGCAGGTGCCAGGCTGGCCCTCCCCGCCCCCAGCAGTACCTGATACTCTTCGTGCTGCTGCAGCAGCTGGCACCGGTGCCGCAGAAGCTCCTCCAGGCCCAGCTCGGGCTCTCGGCACTCCCGCACGCCCTGGGGGAAGTCTGTCACCAAGCTGCAGGGACAGGACAGCCGTCCTTGGGACCTCCCCCTGCCCAGCTGCCCTCCACCCCCCCCCACCCCCACACCGAGCCTGGGCAAGCTGCCGCCCTCCCACTGGGCCTCAGTTTCCCCGTCTGCAATGTGGACTTCTGCCCCCACCCTACCCAAGGGACTTGGATGAGACTCATACGGAACAGGGCACTTAGCAAAGTGCCTGGCCTGGAGCCCACTCCACACATGAACATTGCTGCCCGCTTGCTCGGCTGCTCCATTCTGCTGTCTTACGTCTCTAACCTGCCTGTGCTTTATGTGCAGGATGGGGGGAGTGAGTGGGAGGAAGACTGTCTCCCTCCTCCCCAGGCTGCTGTGTCAGCCCCCACAGTGAGGAGACGGAGACTCCGGGAGGACCAGCACCCTGGTTTCTGCTCCTCTCTGACCCTAAACCCTTCATCCCCTACCAGGCCGGTCCCCTGGGGCCACAGCGCACCTGCACAGGGCTCCGAGCACGTGCTCGTGGAAGGGGCTGTGTTCTGTCCGCACGAGGGCCACCAGCTGCTGGACCATGCCCATGGCGCACAGGGTCCCTGGGGAAGAGCCACAGGGTCAGAGGAGTAGCTATCCTCCTGTACACTCCCCCGGGAGCCACCCTAGCTCACCGCCCGGGCCGCCCCACCTTTGTGTTCAGGGTGGCCCACCAGCAGGTTCTGCAGCAGGAACGCCGACTTGACCTTGAGCTTCTGCACCTGCTGCTGCATGGCCCGCATCAACACGGAGAAGCCGTCCAGGCGGAGGAACTGCAGCAGCCCGGCCTCCTGCTCCCGGACCAGGCCTGGGGAGGGGGGAGGCAGGGCCTTGAGGTCCCAGTCACCATCATCACCACCAATATCATCATCGTTACCACTACCATCAGCACTAGAAACACCAGTCGTCACCACCACCACCATCACAACCACCACTATCATCATTATAAACACCACAACCGTCACCTGCAAGACCACCACCCTCATCACCATCATCACTACCACTACCATCACCACCACCACCATAAACACCACAATCATCACCTTCTGGACCACCATTCTCACCACCATCACCATCACCACCACCGTGGATTTCTATGGGTCCATGCTTCGTAAGCATTACCTTTAAATATTTTTAGCTGAGACACAATTCCATAGCCTGTACAATTTACCTTTTTAAAGTATACAATTCAGTGGTTTTCAGTATATTGACAAGGTTGGCTGACCATAACTATCTAACAACAGAATGATTTTATCACTCCCAAAAGAAGCCCTGTACTGGTTAGTGGCCTCTCCGGCAACGGGCAACCACTGATCTGCTTTCCATGGATTTGCCCATCCCACACATTTCACAAGAATGGAATCATACACTCTGTGGCCTTCTGTGCCTGGCCTCTTTCACTCAGCATAATGTCTTCCAGGCTCATCCAGGTTACAGCATGAATCAGTAACTTCTTTCCTTGTAATGGCTGAACAGTACCCACTGTATGAATATCCATTTTGTTCTTGCATCCTCTGATGAGCACATTATCTCTTTTTAACTCTCCACACCACCCTAGGAGGTGACTCCCATTTTACTGATGAGGAAACTAAGAGCAGAGAGCCAGACTACATCGTGAGGGTGCCAGGAATCCTGCACGGCCTCCACGCACGATGAGAACCAGCCTGCAGGGTGCACTTCCAGTTAGGTGCCCGCCCTTGGGCAGGGTCTAGGCCAAGACAGACGGGAGTTTCCAGAAACCCGTGGCCACTAAATACCTGACAAGTGCCCCTGAGGACCTGAGTTATTAATCTCAGTTGAGTTTCATTCATTTCAACTTAAAGTTAAGCGGTGAAGCGGTGGTATGATATTTTCCCATGAAGCACAACTTTGTCCCTTCACTAGAACTTCGCTCCATGCTGACCGCTGAAAATGTAGCCTGAGTTGAGATGCTTAGGTGTAGGATACACACCAGGTTTCAAAGACATAATGTGGGGGGGTAAAAAAAAAGATCTAAAGTAGCTTATTAACATGCCACATAACGATGGGCTGAAACAATAATAGTTTGGCTATGTGGGGTTAAATAAACTGTTACTCAGTTTAAAAAAAAAAAAAAAGACCAGCAGATGGGGAGGTAGACCTGATGACCTTCCGCGTCTGCTCAGTGGGCACAGCCTATTGGCTCTGCCGTGAGGTCGTATCCAGGGGCAACGGCTCCCCTCCACTCGGGGGCCTCTCCGCTGGGTCCACTCCCTGTGTCCCGGGGCTGCGCTGTGCACTGGAGGGGGTTGAGCGGCACCCCGGGCCTGAGCCCAGCCGGTGCCAGGAGCCTGGAGCCACATCTCCCGGGGCACTCCCCTCCCCCTCACCACACCCAGTCCTCCGCCATCTGACCCCTCTTGGTCTGCTGCCAGAGGGTCAACCGCTGTGAGCCTCCGCGCACCCGGCAGCAGGAGCAGTCAGGAGACCAACCACCAAGGCGGCTGGTAGCCCCAGGGCTGGCTAGTACCAGGCACTTTCCAGATGGAACATGCTGCAGGACGGTGTACCCCGCAACCACGCCCACCACCCCAAAAAAGACCACAGATGCCACTGAATTGTACACTTTAAAATAGTTATGCAAATTCTACATCAGTTTCTAAAAGATAAAAGGCCTCAGCCGTAAGAGAGAAAAATGAAATCTCGTCACTTGCAACAGCATGGATGGACTTGGAGGTTTTAGGCTTGGGGAAGTCAGACAGAGAAAGACAAATACTGTGTTCTATCACTTATGTGTGGAATCTAAGAAGTAAAACCACTACTGCATGTAACCAAACAGGAGACTCACAAATGTAGTGGCTACCAGTGAGGCAGCGGGGAGGACAGGGCAGGGGTGGGTTTTAAGAAGCACCAAAAAAAATGAATAAGAGGCATTACTTTCTGAGCGCCTGTGGGGTGTCCAGGACTGCATATGTTCTCTGCAGAAGTGGACTGCCACGTTGTCAGGACACTCCTGCAGCCCCCCCAGCCCGAGGACCCTCCCACCTGAGGAACCCACTCCCCACCCGCCCGAGGACCCCCGTGACGGGGTTGATCAGCCCGGACGTCCACAGCGCGGCAGCTGACAGCCCTGAGGGGCCTCAGAGTTCTGGGCCTCGCCCCTCGTCCCAAGGGTCCACTCGCTAAGCAGAGCGATCCCACTCCCCACCCCCGTGACCGGGACACTCACAGGAGATGGCGAAGAGGGCCTTGACGCGCACTGCGTCACAGGGGTCCCGATCCAGCAGGCGCAGCAGCTTGCGCAGGGCGCCAAGGCCCAGCACCTGCTCCTGGATGGCCGCCACGTTCTGGCTGCACGTGCCGATGAGCTGCGCCGCCCGCCACCGCAACCCCGCCGGCCCCGCTTCCAAGTAGCGGCCCACCAGCAGGTGCATGCCCGACAGCTGACAGAAGTCTGAGGGGAGAAGGCAGCAGGCAGGCCAGCTGTGACAGGCTGAGCTGAGTCCTACCCCCAGATTTACATGGAAGCCCCAACCCCCAGGGGATTCCCAGGGGGCGCTAGTGGCAAAGAAGCCACTTGTCAATGCAGACACACAGGTTCAATCCCTGGGTGGGGAAGATCCCCTGGAGTAGGGCATGGCAACCCACTCCAGTATTCTTGCCTGGAGAATCCCCATGGACAGAGGAGCCTGGTGGGCTACAGTCCATGGGGTCGCAAAGAGTCTGGCACAACTGAAGCGACTCAGGATACATGCATACAAGGTGAAATAATGTCACAGGATAGGGCCCTAATCCAATTGGAATGGTGTCCTTATAAAAAGAGGAGACTAGGACACAGACAGGCACAGAGGGATGACCATGTAGGACACAGCGAGAAGCTCCCTACATACAAGCCAAGGAGAGGGGCCTCAGAAGAAACTGACCCTTAGACTTCCAGCCTTCAGAGCTGTGAGAGAACAGATTCCTGGTGTTGAAGCCCCGCAGTCCATGCTGCTTTGTTAGGGCAGCCAGAATGGAAGGAAAACCGGCTGAAGCTGAGGGGAGCCTGCCTCCAAGGGCTGGCCCTCCCCAGGCACCCAACTGGGGGTCTGTCCAAGGCCAGTGTGTCTCAACAAGGTCAGGGGCCTAGGGTCCAGCCCACCAAATGCCAGTTCTGACACCCAGTCTGTGACAATCTGAACATCCCCTGGGGAAACAGACCATACCACACCAGAGGTCTGCAGTCTACAGCCCAACACCTGTTTTCTGAACTGGTCAGCCTGGCTGTATTTCAGAAAGTGAAAGAGAGTTACCATGTGACCGCTCCAACATATGTATCCACAAGCCTCAAGAGCAGAAACTGGAACAGATGCTTGCTTGTACCCCAGTTTCCACAGCAAGATTATTTACAATAACCGAAGGGGGAAATGACCAAATGTCCATCAATGGATGAACGGCACATGGCCTAGCTACACACTAGTATATTAGCTGCAAAAAGGAATAAATTTCTGATACAGCTACGATCTGCAAGAACCTTGAAAATATCACACTTGCAGGAGGAAGCATGTAGCAAAAAGGTCACAAATTCTACTATCCCTCATACATAAAATGTCCAGAACAGACAAATCACATCCTCAATAACTAAGCCACGCCACACCACTCTAAGTGGAAGTGGCAATTCATCCTTCTAGCGGCTTCTCAGCCTTTTGAGATGAAACTCACAGCACCAGCCTTGGCCTGGGAGCCGCTGTATGCCCAGCGCAGGTCACTGCCCAGTCCTCGCCCCTCACTCACTCCACTCTGCTCTGCCCACCTCACTGCTATTCCCACCCTGGCCAGGCAGGTTCCCACCTCAGGGCCTTTGCACGGGTCGTTCCCTCTGCCTGGGATACTTTTTTCCGGAGCTGATCCCATGACTTGCGGCCTCCCTTCAGGTCCCTGATCACGTGTTACCCCTCGGGGAGGCGTTCCCTGACCACCCCATCTAGGACCACCTCATGTCTCTTACTCTGGGGAATGCCATGGGGCTCCCGGCGGACCAGGGTGAGATGGTCAGTCCCATCAGGGAGGCAGTGGACGGGACCTGGTGCCATCGTTGCCCCTGATGGCAGGCAGACCAAGCAAGGAGGCACAGGGCAGTCTCAACTGGGGCCTGAGTCAGAGCCAGACTGGAGTGGGGAGGCTGGGAGGCTGGGGAGGAGGTGGGTTGCATGGTGACTGAGGCAAAGGACAAAGGACTGGGCTGCAGCAGGACCTGGGGGGGAGAAGGAAGAGGCAGCAAGAGACAGAGGCAGACAGGGAGGCAGGGCAGGACCCTGGCGGTGGGGGCAGGCCGGGGCGGGCCTAGATGTACCTGCTGCATTGTCCATGTTCTCACACAGGTCCGCCAGCAGCTCCAGGGCTCCCTCGCGCTCCTGCTGGTCAGCGGCCAGTTCAACCTCGCCAGCCGAGGACGGCGTGGGCTGGGACAGCACCCGGAGGCAATTCTTCATCTGCTCCACCTCCTCCCGCTGGCCCCGGAAGGCGGCCGACATGGCCTCCTGCAGCCACTGGCGCCTCTACAGGATGAGGCGGGGTGGGAGAGAGAAGCAAACCTTATCAATAATCGACTCAGGAGTAACTGCTGCTGCTAAGTCGCTTCAGTCGTGTCTGACTCTGTGTGACCCCACAGATGGCTCCCCCATCCCTGGGATTCTCCAGGCAGGAGTAACAGTCATTACTAACAACAGCTGGGGCATCCCTGGCGGTCCACTGGTTAAGAGTTGGCGCTTCCACTGCAAGGGAAACAGGTTTGATCCCTGGTCAGGGAAGTTCCCCATGCCAAGAGGCACGGGCAAAGGAAAAAATAATAGTAACTGCCAAAACTGAGGGCGGAGTGTCCTTCAACTCCTCAACAGACACCTCCCAGGCACCTTTCCCACTAACACTCTCTTCTGGACACTGCATCTATGGAGAGACTGGCTGTGGGGCGTGACGGGAAAAGAAGGGCCAGCAACACCTAGGTTCTTGTCCTGAACAACTAGGAGGAGACAGGGCAGATGGCAAGAGAAGCAGGTGTGGAGTGAGACGAGTAGAAATTGGTGCTCATTTTTGAACTTGTTAAGTTTGAGGGATCCATGACACACACAAGGCAAAATATTGAGAAGGATGCCTGAAGCTCAGGAAGGAGGGCCAGCCTGGACCTGGATTTCTCAGCCTTGACCCTACTGACACCCTGAGCTGGACCGTTCTGCAGTGGGGGTCATCTGTGCACTGGAGCACGCTGAGCCGCATCCCTGACCTCCACCCACGGGATGCCAACAGCACTGCCTCCACCCCCACAACCTGCCAGTTTGCAACAACCAAGAACGTCTCCGCCCATTGCCAAATGTGGTTAAAACAGTCCCTCCAGGAGAGAACCACTGGCCTAGATATAAACTTGAGAGTCAACAGAGTAAAACCTCAACCCAACGTGAGATCACACAGGAAGTGAGTGTAGAAGAGAGAGTGCTGCTATGCTCCATGGTCGAGGGACTGGAAAATGAGTATGAACCAACAGAGGCGATGGGGAAAAAGAGCCAGTGAGTGGGATGAAAACCAGAAAACCACGCTGGTCCATGTTCCAGAAGCCAAATGAAGAAAGAGCTCAAAGGGACGGGGTCGTCATTGAATGCTGCTAGTAGGTCAAATAAGATAAGCACTGAGAACTGGCCACTGGGTTTTTTTTTTCTTTTTGGCCCGACTCTGTACTAAGTGCTCATATGAAGGATCTGAAGTCATAGTCCTGGATAAATTTGGGCAAGATGTTACTCTTTTCCGTGCCTGTTGGCCCACATCGTGGTCCTAGAGGTTCAACAACTTCATGGATGTTACTGTATTAGCGTGTTTCATACACTGCAATCGTCACCGCCAAGTAAACATCACATATAGCATATATTGTTCTCGACTTCCAGAACAACCTTCCATGGTTAAGTATTAATACTACTGCTATTCCCACTTCACAGATGAGAAAATGGAAGCACAGAAAAGGGTGAATTGCCCAAGGTCACACAGTCAGCCAACCACAACGCCTAAGTCAAACCTAAATGGTCTGTCCACAGAACTCTTACGAGTCTGTTCCTAATGAGAATATCCTGCTGCCTTCGGGAGCACAGCCTGTGTGCCAGGTGCGATGTTGAGACCCACTTCAACAGGACTCTCAGAACTACCCTGTGAAGGGCCACTCTCCTTATCATCAACTTCAACTTGTAATTGAGAACTGATGCTCAGAAAGATGCACTAATACCCCCAAGGTCACACAGCTGTAACACACTGAAGCCGTGTCTGTCTCGCTATGGCGGTGCCCTTGGCGTTTTCTTTTTTTACCATGAAGTTATTCTGCCTTCCCGCACAGTGCAGGGTCCCGGGATCTGACTTTCAGTCTACAGTAACCCTATGGAGCACAAATACAGCCTCCTATGCCTTCACACCGGCACGACCGCCCCTCTCCGGATCTCTCTGTTCCCACACCCCTCACCCCACCTTCTCGGGCCCCCGCCCTTTACCTCCTCACTCATGGGTTCTGGAGGGGGGTCTGGCTCTTCAGAGCCCGCCGTGATGGCCATCTGCAGCAGGCCCTGGAGGTTTCGCGGGGGCGGGGGATGGCCTGAGCCGCCCTCGGAGGAACCGCTGCCCCCTGACGAGCAATCCTGGGAGGCTGAGGGCAGAGCCAGGGGAAGGCGACTGCCCCCGGAGCCCTGGTTCGCCATGGGCAGTTTGCGAAGCAAGCAAGAATGTGTTGGGGTAGGGGGTGGTCACCGCTGAAGTATCTCCGGCGTCCCGACGGGTCGACTCCTGGGGGTCTGCTGAGAAGGTGGCGTTTTAGGGGAGCTCGGCGGCCTCGCATGACTCCAAACCACGCTGCCCACACCTCCTTTAACCCTGGCCCCCTTTTCTTCCTTCATACCAACAGGCCCCCTCCCCAAAGTCAGCAGTCCCTCCCTCCTCCCTAGCAACAGGCCCCACCCACTATCCCTAGCAACCCCCTCCTCCATCTCCACCGCGGTCGTTCCCATCTCTTAGCAACCCCACTGCCAGCCTTCAGAGCAAGAAGCCCTCCCTTTGGTCATCTTAGCGACAGGTCCCCTCCCTCCTGTCTGACGAGGGGAGCCAGAGCGGGGCGGACCTCACCTCCCCGAGCCTCGTGTCGCCGCCGCTACCGAAGATAGACTCGCCCGCACCTGACTCTACTGGGCGCCGCCATATTGACCGGAAATACGCACGGTCTAGCCCGGAAGTTCCTGGCGCAGTCACACCAATTGGAGCCGTGAGGCGGATTCCCCGAGCTCTTAAGTTCTTCCCACCTGGCGGGACACCTGGCTCTGCCCGGCCCCTCGCTCGGGCCACGCCCGGCGCGCGCACACCCCGGCCAAAGCCCCGCCCCGGCCCGGGTCCCGTCCCCGATAGGCCCCACCTCCTCATCCTCACTACAAGCTCCACCCCTGCCCCGTAGGCCCCGCCCTCCGGTCGGCTCCGCCCCGGCTAGGCCCCGCCCACGCCCACTGCCCTAGTTCTGCGCTCAGTCCCGCCCCGCCGCTTCAGGCTCCGCCCCTGTTCCAGGGCTTTCGGCCACTCCCAGCTAAGACCCGCCCCGCGGGCCGGAGCGCCCGTCGCTCCCCGTTAAGCCCCGCCCCACTCTGGCCACCCGCCCCACACCCCCCACCCCGTTATAGCTAACAGCTGGAGTCCTGCAGCCTTGGGGCTCTTTGAACTCTGCCTGGGCTTCCCTGTGTTGCTAGCACTAATATCTGAGCCGGGCGGCGTCTGGCCTATTCCAGACCGCTCTTGGCCTCTATTTCCCCTTTCCTTGTAGGGGGCTCCCCATTCTCCCCACTGCACTTCCGGTGCAGACCACTCTTAGCGTTCCCCCAGCGTCTCCCTCGTGGGATCTTTTCTGGGTCCTGCGAGGTGCGCCAGAGGTGATTCTTGAAGCGGGGAGGTAAAATGCCCGCGCATGGTGGTTCAGGCAGCTCGAGGCCTACCTGCACCAGATTTAGGGTTCAGGTCTGGGACTGTGGGCTAGGCTGAAAGAAATCCTAATTCTAGTCTTCCGTACAAGGCCCTCCTACTCTAGGAGAAGGTTATACTCCACTTTGGTGGGGCCCGCAATCAAAGGTATATTGAGCGCACTGCTGGGTGTGGGATGTGCTGGAGATCTTTTGGACAGAAATAGGAAGACCAAACGTGTGTATGTGTGTGAGTGTGTGGCACTGAGGAAGATTGTCAGACATGGATCTGGGCCCCTGGGTACTCCCATTTCCTATCTCTGCTGTTAACAGATTACTGAGAAACTTGATGGCCTACTTACAGTTCAGAAGCCCAACGAGGGTCTCACTGAGTTCAAGTAGTTAAAATCAAGGTTGTGTTCCTTCTGGAAGCTCCAGGGAAGAATCTGTTTCTCAGCCTTTTTCAACTTCTAGAGGCTGCCCACATTCCTTGGTTTGTGGCTGCATCATTTTGCTTTTTTTTTTTTTTTGGCTGCCCTAGGTCTTAACTGTGGTTGAGGCATCTGGGATCTATTTCCTTAACCTCAAATTGAACCCAGCCCCCTGGACCACCAGAGAAGTCCCCATTTTGGCTTCGGTTTCCTTCCTTATCTCGTCTCCTCCTCTGACTGATCTTCCTGCTTCCCCCTCATAAGAAAGTTTGTGATTACATTTAGGGCACAAATGTAATAACCAGGAAAATTTGCACATCTAAGATTTTCAGCTCCGTCACATCTGCAAAGACCCTTTTGCTGAGTAAGGTGACATATTCACAGGTTCACAGAATTACAACGTGGACATCTTTGGGCATTCCCTGATGCTGCTACTGCTGCTAAGTTGCTTCAGTCGTGTCTGACTGTGCGACCCCATACCCAGCAGCCCACCAGGCTCCCCCATCCCTGGGGTTCTCCAGGCAAGAACACTGGAGTGGGTTGCCATTTCCTTCTCCAATGCGTGACAGTGAAAGTGAAGTCGTTCAGTCTTGTCCCACTTGTAGCAACCCCATGGACTACAGCCTACCAGGTTCCTCCGTCCATGGGATTTCCTAGGCAAGAGTACTGGAGTGGGTTGCCATTGCCTTCTCCGATTCCCTGATGACTCAGTGGTAAAGATTCTGCCTGCAATGCAGGAGATGCAGGTTTGATCCACAGGTTGGGAAGATTCCCCACCTTGGAGGAGGAAATGATCATCCATTCCAGTATTCTTGCCTGGAAAATCCCATAGACAGAGGAGCCTGGTGGGCTACTGTCTGTGGGGTCGCAAAGAATCAGACATGACTAAGTGACTGAGCACACACATGCAGCCTACTGTACCTGTGTACATGTATGTAAAAGTCTAACTATAATATGATTTACATACATTATGATACATAATGCTGTATATATACCTGTGGCATGTAATTGTACATGTCATTACACATATGAACATATGTGTAATACAATGGTAGCCTAGATGAAAACTCCCCAGGTACCCTATAAAAGCCATAGCCTTTACAATGACCAATAAGAAGGATGATCATATAATCTTTCATCCACAAGACACTTGAGAGTGAAAACAGACCCTATTAATAATTACAGAATAAAAGACATAAACCAGGACATATGGTCACCCTGGTTTTTTTTGGTTTTGTCTTGTTTTTGTGTTACATCATACGGCTTACAGGATCTTAGTTCCCTGACCAGGATCCAACCCATGCCCCAGCAGTGAAAATGCTGAATCTAGCCACTGGACCACCAGGAAATCCCCTGGTCACCCTGTTTCTAAGGCCCTATTGGGTCTCCTTCCTCACCTTATTTCCTCCCACTGCACTCTCCACTATGCCCCTCCAGCCATGCTTCAGCCTTCCCATTGCACACCAGGCACACTTCTGCCCCAGGGCCTTTGCACAGCTGCTTCCTCTGCCTGGAAGGCTCCTGGTGCTTAATCCACATGGCCTCATTTTCCTTCAATGTCCCTTCACTGAGGAGGCCTCTCTTGGCACTGTAACTGAAAATCACATAGAAAAATCACTCAAGAAGCACCTCCTGGACTTCCCTGGTGGTCCAGTGGTTGCTAAAGCAAGGGACATGGGTCTGATCCCTGGTCCGGGAGATCCCACTTGCTGTGGGGCATCTAAGCCCGTGCACCACAACTGCTGGGCCTGCATTCTAGAGCCCAAGAGCCACAACTGTTGAGGCCTGTGTGCCCGGAGCTGGTGCTCTGAAACGAGAGAAACCACTGCAAGAGAAGCTAGCATACAGCAACTAGAGAGTAGCCCCCTCTACTACAGCTAGAGAAAGCTGTGCGCAACAATGAAGAGCCGGTGCGGCCAAGAAATAAATAAAAATTTAAAGACCCCCTCCTTCCTTGTTCCCTCTTTGTCACTGATCATGACTCTGTAACATACCATATATCTTCCGTTTGTTCGCTTGCTTTGATTTTTGGCCTCACAGCTTGTGGGGTATTAGTTCCCCAACCAGGGATGGAAGCCGTACTCTCTGCAGTGGAAGCACGGAGTCCTAACCACTGGACCGCCAAGGAATTCCCCACATATATATTGATTGTTTATCTTGCTTATTTCCAGCCTCACCCACCGCAATGAGCAGTCCGTGGGACAAGGATCTTGGTTGACCTGGTTCACTGCTGTAGCCTCACCACTTGGAACAGTGTCTGGCTCAGATTCGGCACGGAGTATAGCATCATGGAATGAAAGTGGTTGACTAGGGGACTTAAGGCTCTTGGGTACACTCTATAGGAGACTTGGGGATGAAACGGGGGCCTAACATCCTTGGGTATCTGACAGAGCGGAATCCCAGGTCACATGGAAATCCAGCTGTGCACAGGTTCATGGATGACCTAGAGTGGGGATACATGATTACAGCACACGGATGACCTAGACTGGGGACATATAATTATAGTGGAGCCCCCATGAAGAACTAGGGAATCTGGTGGTGGACACAGAGAATAGGTAGTGGCCAGAAAATTCACAAGGACCTCAAGGGGTTCTGGAAATTTCTCTGTAGGAGGATTGTGGCGTATTCTCAATGGAGGTATGGATCCAAGATATTTAAAAACATGCACCCTGATCCGTGGGTGGATATGGGGCCCCAATGCTAGTGGGAAAGGAGGCTGGGATGGGCAGATTGGGGGTCAAGGGGAACAGAGACAGGCGTTGGATCAGCAACTCCCCAACTTCTTTCCCTCTCCCGCTTCTGTCTCCCTCTTTCCTCTGTCCCTCCAATCTGTCCTATCTCCCCCCAGCATCTAGACCTCCACCTGTGTTTATCCCCCATATTTTGGGGTTCCCAGCCCTATGCTTATTTGTCGCTCGCTCTCTCCGTCTGTCTGTCTTCCCTCTGTCCACCTGTCTCTCTGCTCTTCCTCCTCCCTTGTTGGTTTCCCTCTCTCTCCCACTTTTCTCCTCTCTCTGACCCTCCATCGTTCCTGTCATCTTCCCCCAGTGCCCCACCTCTGTATCTTGCCCCTTCTGCCCCCGTCCGTCTATTTCTGTCCATTTCTCTCCCCATCTCTCAACCACTGTCTCTCTCCTCCATTACGCTCAGTCTCTCCCTGTCTCTGGCTCTGTTTTCGGTTCATCTCTTTGCCCGGCCGTCCATCTGTGTGTCTCTAACACCACCACCCCTTCCCCCATCCCCTGTCTCTCCACCTCTCTTTCCCTTCCCCTATCTCTCTCCATTTCTCTCTCTGATTTTCTCCATCCCTCTGTCTCTCGCAGGCACCTTCTCCCCTCTCCTCCGTCTCCCTGTGTCTCTGCTGCCCCTGGCTCTGTCCTGTCTCTGCCTGCCTGAGCGGCTCCCCGTCTCCCTGTCCGGCCCCAGCCCCGGTTCTGCCGGTCCCCGTCTCCCGTGCCGTCTGTCTTCTTTCCCCACTCGTGTCCGGCTCCGTCTCCCTTTGTGTCGCCCCGACTCTGCCCCTCCTGTGCGTCCCGCTCGTTCGGCTCCATGGTCCCTCCTGCATCCTTCCGTCGCTCCCAGCATCCTCCCACCGCGTCTCCGCAGCTCCGGCGCCCAGGCCCGCCCCCTGCCCCCGTTCCCCCTCCCCCTCCGAAAGGGTTAACTTTGGGGAAGGGCCCGGAGTCCCCGGATGGTGATGTCAGCGTGCCGGAGAGAAAGGACGAGGTGGCGGGGGGAGGCGGAGAGGAGGAGGAGGCGGAGGAGAGAGGGCGCGTGGGGGGGCGGGGGGGACCTCGGCCTGCAGCATCCGCCGGCCCGCACCTCAGACCCCCCCGGCGGGGGGAGGCGCAGGAAGGGGGGGGCCGGCCAGAAACGGGCTGGGGAGGGGGGGCCGCGCAGCCCCCCCGGGCCATGCTGACTCCCGGGGCCTGACCCCCCCGGGCCAGCCCCCCCTCCCCCAACTCCGCGGCCCGCCGACTGGGGGGGCCCCAGCCCAGCCCCCTGGGGACCCCCGGAGAGGTGGGGGGCAGCCGGGGGGGCCGGGACGGAGCGGTCGCCGGCCCCCACCGGAGGGACGGGGCGACTGGCCGCAGGGGGGGCGGCCGGGGGGCCGGTCGGGCCGGGACCAAGGGCATCATGTCGTCCGGGGGCAAGGATGGGGGCGGGGGCTCCCCCGCCTACCACCTCCCACACCCACACCCACACCCACCCCAGCACGCCCAATATGTGGGCCCCTATCGGCTGGAGAAGACGCTGGGCAAAGGACAGACAGGTGAGCCAGGGGAGGGGGCACCCGGGGTGGGGGCGAGGGGGGATGGGGGCAGAGGGCGGGACTCCTGGGCCCCCTGAGACCCTCTCAGAGAAGGGACTCGGGTTCCAGACTGCTGGATCCCCAGGCTGACGGGGTGAGGGGTCGGACTCTGGGGTCCCGACTTCTGGGGGAGGTGCGGGCCCAAAGGCTCCCCTGCTCTGGGGGCAGAGGTTGGAGGGTCCGGCCCCAGCATGGGCAAGGGACCTCGGCCTGCAGCCAGGATCCCGGCCGCCGGGAGTCCAGGTCCTTGGTGCAGTACCGCCGCAGGCTGGGGTGAGGTGCCGGCATGGGGGTGCGCCTCCCGAAGTGGCGTCTCTCCGCACTGTCCTCTGACCGCGGAGGGCCTCTGTTGGGGTGACAGGGGCACTGAGGCTGGGGCGATGGGGTCTCCAGCATCCTGCCCTTTCTCCAGCATGCTGGCTCAGAGTGGGGACGGGGAGGTGGAAAGGTGGATGCAGGAGGCAAATCCGTCAGGGGTGGCTGTGGACCTGGTGGTGGGGGGCAGTCATCTTCTGTTGTTGCTTAACCTCCGTAACCTCTTTCCTGCCAGGTGGGCGCTGGGTGGGGTAAGACAGGAGCTGGATACCTGAGTCCTGGGCCAGAGCTTCGGGATCAGGGGCCAGGCCTGGGGGAGGGTCAGACTCCGCATCCCAGGGCAAAAAGTGTGAAGGTGTTGCTGACCTCAATTCCTGAATTGTGGGGGAGGAAGGGGCCATAAGCCTGGACTTGAGGCTCTGAGGGAGGAGGGGCTGGGGGCTCGGACTCCTGGGTCTGAGGGTGGAGGGGGCTGGGGGCCTGCATTCCTGGGTTTGGGGCTTAACCTTGGGGAGTGGGCATACCCTTGGGGTGTGCATGCTCCCAGCTGCAGCTGCTGTTTTTAAAAGATCAAAGAAAGGACTTGAGAGGTCTGGGTTTGAGAGGAGGTGGAGGAGGATGGTCTGGGAAGGGGGCAATCACAAGATTATATTCCTTGGGAGACATGGTGTCTCCGGAAGATTAAAGAACTCAAGGAAGTGATGGGCTGAGAGAGAGAGGTTTGTCTGAAGGAGGTAGACTGGAGGACACAAAACTGTGGAGGCTCAGCGAGGCAAGACGGTGTGGAGAGGTGAACTCGAAGGGGCACTCGGAAAGGATGGAGAGTCCAGGGTGGCTGTGGAGGGACAGCCAGAAGGGACAGAATTGGACAACAGGGAGTGGAAAGAGAGTTGTGTGTGGCGGGAATGGCTGCTGTCAGCCCCCATGAGTTCAGGTCAGGGTGATTCGGGCCAGGTGGGGAAAAAGGAGGAAGTGGGGGGGGGGGCGTGGTGGTGCTTAGGAGCCAGAGGTGGGGAGACTGCCCTGGGAGCACTCCCCACATTTTCTGTCCCACTCCCCCAGGTCTGGTTAAACTCGGGGTCCACTGCATCACGGGCCAGAAGGTGGCCATCAAGATCGTGAACCGGGAGAAGCTGTCTGAGTCAGTGCTGATGAAGGTGTGTCTATGTGCTGGGGGAGAGGGGGCCCTTTGGGGCTGGGGACAGGGAGGGAGGCAAGGCTGACCGTCCGCCGTTCCTTTTCCCCCAGGTGGAGCGGGAGATAGCCATCCTGAAGCTCATTGAGCACCCACATGTCCTCAAACTCCACGACGTCTACGAGAACAAGAAATATTTGTAGGTATTTATAGACACCCAGCCCTCCATGCATCCTCCCCAAGTTCCCAGGGCGGGATGTTTCCAGAATCAAGGCCTGGAGGAGCCAGGGGAAACTTAAGCTCTCTTGGCCGGGCCACTGAAGGTCCAGTCCCGTCTCTACTGCACAAGGACAACCCCCCCCCACACACACTCATAATCCTCTGTGTTCCCATGCTGACCTGGCCTGACGCTCTGGGCCGATTGTATCCTGGCAGCAGGGCAGCTAAGCCTGAGCCGTCCCCGTGCCCGATGGGGGACAAGGCTGACCTTCCCCCTTCCTCCCCAGCCCCCGTCCCTCGCTCTGCTGTGCTGTGGGGAACACTCTGTACCGCATAATCTGGGTGCCCTCAGCCAGATCTGACTTGCTAAGGGCAGATCCCCCTGCCCTTCCCATGTGCTAGGGCAATGGGGCCTAACTGAGCCCCAGGCTCAGTGAATCCTGCCTCTTCCCAAACCCTTTCTCTGCAGCATTGGAGGCTTCCTTCCTCCCGCAGCATAACCCTGGGTGCTATAACTGGACACCCCAACAATGGGTCTGCTCAGGAGTTCTGAGTCTGTATCTGGAAGTCGATTACCCCCCCTTAGGTTGGGAGTGGGGTCCAGCTGTCCCGGCTCCAGACAACAGGCCTTTGTCTGGACTCTGGTGACCCAAGGGACAGCTGGACTGGGCAGCAGGAGAGGGGACACCCCCCCTGCGCGACCTCGCAGTCCCCAGTTTGAACTGACTCCAGCACCCGTCGGAGGCTGGATTTCCCCAGGAAGGAAGCTGCCCCAGCCCCAGGCGCTCATGGGATTTGTAGTCCTCAGGCTTTCCCCAGGTGTGGTGGCAGGGAGGGGCCATTGTTGCCCATTGGTGGAGCTATCACTCTCACTCCACCATCCTTGTGGGGAGGGAGGGCCCGTGGGACTTCTGTCTCACAGAGGAACCTCAGCCTTCCATTGATCTCATAGAAATTGAGCTTTTGTTTTCCTGGGGCTGATGGGAATTAGAGGTTTAGCCTCCCAGAGCCTGATGGGATTTGGAGTCTTTAAAATCCAGGTGGCTGATGGGAATTAGGAGTCTCCATGTCCCAGAGCCTTATGGGAGTTGAGAGTTTTTAACCTCTCAGGACCTGAAGGGAGTTGCAGTGTTTTACTTCACGGAAGTTGACTTAGATTGGTGCACAAGCCAATCTGTTTTTGCCAACAATTAATGAGAATTCTAGTTTCTTCATCTCAGAGGCTCATGGGAGTAAGAGACTTGCCTTCCCAGGGGCTAATGGGAGTAGGTGAGGGTGGCGTGGTCTTTATTGACTAAAGTCCTGTGAGAATCGGGGGGGATCTCTTTCTTCCAAGCGCTAATGAAGTTGCCTTATCTCCGGAAACAACTGGGATTCAAAGTATTAATACTCTTGAAGTTGACATGGGAATCTGTGCTGCCAGGGGGCTGATGAGAATTCAATTTTGACTTCCCAGAGGCTGATGAGACTGTCTTTTCTCTCAAGGACTGATGGGAATTGAAGTCTTTACTTCCCAGGGGCTGATGGGAGTTGTAGTCTTTACCTCACAGATGTTGACAGTTTAATTAGTACACATTGCGAGTGTGATTGCCCAAGAATAGATTAGAATTCCATTATCTGCATCCCAAACACTAATGAGAATGAGAACTTTGGCTTCCCAGAGGCTGATGGAAATACGGGGCTTTATTTCCTAGGGGCCTGTGAGAATTGGGATCTCTGACCTCCAGGTGCTAATGGAATTGCCTCATCTCCTGAGGAAAACTAGTCAGAGTGTTGACCTCTGGAGTTGGCATGCTGGCCAGGTTTAATGGAATTGAGTTTCTGCTTCCCAGAGGCTAACGGAATTTGGAGCCTCCTCCTCCCGGGGACTCATGGGAATTGGGGTCCTCTGCCTCCAGGGCCAGTGGCATTGAGGGCTTGTGCTTTTGGAAGAAGGAGGTCAGGCTCTTTGGTCCGCCACATGCCCCTTGCAGCCCTCTGCCCCCTCCGTGTCCCCCAGGTACCTGGTTCTGGAGCACGTGTCTGGAGGTGAGCTGTTCGACTACCTGGTAAAGAAGGGGAGACTGACCCCCAAGGAGGCCCGGAAATTCTTCCGCCAGATCGTGTCAGCGCTGGACTTCTGCCACAGCTACTCCATCTGGTGAGGGGCAGCTTGGGGGGGCGGCCGGGACAAGCATTACCCAACAGGCAGGCCTTGAAGCCAGAGTGCTACAGCCCGCTTTTCCAAAATTGAGATATAAGTCACACGTCGTAGGGAATTCCCTGGCAGTCCAGTGGTTAGGATTCCATGCTTCCACTGCAGGGGGCACAGGTTCAATCCCTGGTCGGGGAACTAAGACCATGCAAGCTGCGCTGTGTGACAAAAAACCAAAAGAAACAAACAAAAAAGCTTTCTACAGCATAAAATCCATCCTTCAGAGTGTACAATTGGGTAGTTTTGTGCATATTTGCAATGATATGCATCACTACTATGTAATTTTAGAACATTTCATCACCCCAAAAATCATTACCCTGTACCCTTTAAGCAGTCACCTCCCCCCCACCCCCAGCCTTGGGTAACCACTAATCTACTTTCTGTCTCTGTGGATTCACCTATTCTGGACACTTCCTATCAATGTGGTCTTTTGTGGCTGGCTTCCTTCACTTAGCAAAATGTTTTCATGTTGTAGTATATATCAGTACCCCATTCCTTTTCGTGACTGAGTAATATTCCATTGTATGTCTCTGCTATATTTTGCTTATCCATTTACCAGTTGGTGAACATTTTGGTGGTTTCTTCTTTCTGGCTATAATGAATAATGTGGACATATGAATATTTACATACAAGTTTTGGTCTGTGACCTATGTTTTCAATTCTCTTGAGTATATACCTAGGATCAGAATTGTTGGGTAGGGCTTCCAAGGTGGCTCAGTGGTATAGAATCAACCTGCTAAGCAGGAGATACAGGTTCGATCCCTGGGTTGGGAAGATCCCTTGAGAAGGAAATGGCAACCCACTCCAGTATTCTTGCCTAGAAAATCCCATGGACAGAGGAGCCTGTCAGGATATAATCCATGGGGTCATAAAAGAGTCGGATACAACTTAGCAACTAAACAACAACAACAGAGTTGTTGGGTCATATGGGAACTCTATATTTAGCCTTTTAAAGAAGTGCCAAAAAATAAAGAAAGGAAGAAGTGCCAGCCCATTTTCCAAAGCAGCTGTGTCATTCAGCATCCCCACCGGCAGTCTCTGAGGGTTCCGATCTCTTGCCAGCACTTGTTATTATCTGACTTTTTGATTCTACACATCCTAGTGGGTGTGAAGTGGTATCTCATTGTGGTTTTGATGTGCATTTCCCTGATGGCTAATGATGTTGAGCATCCTTTCATGTGCTTATTGGCCATGTGTATATCTTCCTTGGAGAAATGTCTGTTCAGATCCTTTGCCCATTTTTAATTGAGTTATTTATCTTTCTATTATTGAGCTGTAAGAGTTCTTTACTCCAGGAATGAGGGATGACTCTAGGAATAACTCCCAAGAGTTGCTTATTCTAAGAAAAAAATATTTTTATCAAACGCATATTTTTTTCAAGTAATTTCTCCCAGTTTGTGACATGCTTTTGCATTTTTATAACAATATCTTATGAAAAGCAAAGGTTTCACATTTTGATGAAGCCAGTTTGTTGGAGTTTTTTTTTCCTTTTACAATTCATGTTTTTTCTCTCCTATTTAAGAAATATTTGCCCAAGGACCTCCCTGATAGTCCAGTGGTTAAAATTCCATGTTTCCACTGCAGGGCACATGGGATAGATCCCTCCTTGGGACACTAAGATCCCACATGCCGTGGGGTGTGGCCAAAAAAAGAAAAAAGAAATATTTGCCTAGCTCAAAGTCATAAGGTTTCCTCTGATGTCTTCTAGAAGTTGTGTAGTTTTAGCTCTGGCCTTTAGGCTTGAGGTCCATTTCAAATTAATTTTTGTATATGGTGAAGGGTAAAAGCTGAGGGTCATTTTTTTTTTTTTTTTTGCATAAGGACGTCGTCCATATGAAAAGATCTTCCTTTCCTCATTCAGTTGCTTTCAGCTCTCAAAACAAGATATTCAATATGCAGCATTTTAATGATTAATTAAGGTGCAAAATAGAAGCCTCCAGTTCATCTTTCAGCCTCATTTTTTTGTACACCTCCCTCTCTGGGATAGGGGATGGGAGATGGGTTGAGGATCAGGCTGAAGGGGCTGAGACCTAGGACCAAAGCTTGGTGATGAAAAGGCAGCCCATTTAAACTGTCAACCCCTCCTTATTGACAGGTGTCAGGACCCTGACATTAAAGACACTGGCCTCCAGGGGGCGAGAGTCAACAGATTTATCAAGTCTGACCCAGTTAAGGGCCTCTTCCAACAGAAACTGTAAAACCTTCTGCCCCACCTTCCCCAGGACATCATTAACCCTTACCTCTTAAGGAGTTTGTCCCAGGGTGGGGGGTAAGGCGAAGGAGGAACCAATGATGGGCTTTAGTTGACAGTATTTTTTTTTATTTATTCTTCAGTATTGAAATATTTGATTTTTGTTTTGTTTTTGTCTGGGCCATGTGGCGTCTTAGTTCCCTGATCAGGGAATCCAACCCCTGTTCCCTGCAGTAGAAGCCGGGAGTCCTAACCACTGGACCACCCGGGAATTTTCTGAAATATTTGAATTTTTCAAAAAATTTTTTTTCTTTCTTTTTGGCTGTGCGGGGGCTCCTCTCTAGTTGTGGTGTGCGAGCTTCTTGTTGCTGGCTCTTGCTGTGGGGCAGAGGCTGTCGGGAGTGCGGGCTTCAGTAGCTGCCCCTGTTGGGCTCTAGAGCGCAGGCCCAACAGTTGTAGCCCCGGGGCTTAGTTGCTCCGCTGCACGTCGGGTCTTCCTGGATCGGCGATCAGACTCCGGTCTCCTGCATTGGCAGGCGGGTTCTTTACCACTGAGCCACCGGGGAAGCCCTGAAATATTGGAATATTTTCAGAGCCAGCTCAGTACCAGCCCTGCTTACCTCAAAAAAAGATCACTTTGCACATATTCAAATATCTGTGGATAAAATGATACATCATCTGGGGGTCTCCTGCGAAATCATCCAGTGGGGAAAGGAGAGCATATGTAGGGGTGGAGATAAGATGCGCCTCAAGCTGATAACGGATGAAGCTAGTGGGTGGGTACATCCTTGTCTCTGCTTTGGGGCATGTTTGCAAATGTCCCTAACTAGAAGTTGCCAGACTCGTTCCCCCTCTGAGAGATAGTGAACGGGGCAGGGGTGGGGGGGTTCGGGGGTGGTCCTCAGACTCCGGGAAGAGGACGGAGGCCTGAGCCCCACCATCCTGTCTCAGTCACAGAGACCTGAAGCCTGAGAACCTGCTTCTGGACGAGAAAAACAACATCCGCATCGCAGACTTCGGCATGGCATCCCTGCAAGTGGGGGACAGCCTTCTAGAGACCAGCTGTGGGTGAGTGGGGGCCTGCCACCTGCGCCCCAGGGAGCGGGTAGAAGCCCGCCAGAGGCTCACACCGGCTCTGTCCCTCAGGTCCCCCCACTATGCGTGCCCGGAGGTGATTAAGGTGAGCGAGGGGCGGGCAGAGGGGGAGAGGAGCGGCCGGGGGTGGGGGGCCCGGGAGAGGTGAGCTTCAAGGCCGCCCTTCTCCTGCCAGGGTGAGAAGTACGATGGCCGCCGGGCTGACATGTGGAGCTGCGGAGTCATCCTCTTTGCCCTGCTCGTGGTAAGGCCGTCCTTGCCTCTCCCCACCCTGTTTCTAGAACAGTCCTCCACCTGCTGGAAGCACAGAACATCTACTTCCACCCTCAACTCAGGGGTTGTCTCCCAGATATTTAACTGGTACCAGGAAAGTGTGTGGGGGGCTATTTACCAACAGAGCAAAATCCTGGGGGCACCCCTCTCTGTGCCCAGAGCCAACTATCCAGTCACAGAACCGTGAGAAAGTCTGGAGGGTCCCCTGGGAAGGGATGGGGCGGCCAGGAGGACTTGGAGCACTCGGGCTAGCGGCTGCTTACTAACTGATCCTAATGTAGTGATTAATAGGGCCTTCCCTGGTGGCTCAGTGGTCAAGAATCCACCTGCCACTGCGAGAGACGCAGGTTCAATCCCTGGTCCGGGAAGATTCCCCTGGAGAAGGAAATGGCTACCCATTCCAATATTCTTGCCTGGGAAATCCCATGGACAGAGGAGCCTGGTGGACTACGAGGAGTTGCAATGAGTCAGACATGACAGCGACTGGACAGCAACAACTGGATTAATAGAACCAAACTGGGGAACATGAGCTCTGACTACAGGGCCTTTGCACCTACTGTCCTGTCCCTGCCAGCCCTGTTGCTCACCTGGTTAACACTAGAGTTCTTGTAGCTCTCAGCTCAATCGTCGCCCTTCCAGGAAGCCTCCCCGGGGCCCCCTCCCTCCCGCCATGAGGTCAGATTTCCCAGTGGGAGGCTGTCTGCTCCCCGGCGGCTAACAGAGTTGTCATTGTGTGTTTAAGTCCTTGAAGGGTGTCTCTCTGTGCTCGCCCCTCCTCTTCCAGGCACTGGATTTAGGGTTCCCCTCCCGAAAGCCTGGAGGAGTTCACCTCCAGATCCTCAATGAATTACATCTGCAGAGATGTAATTGTAAACAGGGTCACATTCTGAGCTTCCGGGTAGACAGGAATTCTGGGGGGACACCACTCAACTTGCTACACCCCCAGATTCCCACAGGCCTCGCTCGGCCTGGTCTGCCTAATTCAGCCCAGTGTCACCTCAGGCACCCAGTCACTGTACAGCTGTTTGCTGCATCACCAGCCTCTCCCACTCCTGCAAGCGGAGCTGCAGGCGGTCAAGGGCTTGCTTTTGTTCACCACTGGATCCCCGACCTGTAAGGAGGCTCGGTCTTTGTGGAATGAATGAAGATTACCTACCCCTCCCTAACCTGGGGAGAAGCATGTTTTTAAAGGACAGGCTCCAAGCTCCAACCCCAGCCTTTTAGGTGCTGGACACACACTGCCCATCGCCAAATCACTGTTCTGCCACTTCAGAGCCAGGTGGTCTTGTGCAAATGGTTGGATGCCTCCATGCCTCCGTTTCCCCATCTGTAAAGTGGAGACAGCCCCCGCTCCCCACGTCCCGGGGCTTGTGGTGAGGACTGACCGTGTCACTGCGTGTGAAGCACTTAGGCACTCTTCTGGTATACACTGAGCTCTGTGCGTAAGGGGTCCTGTCATTCCTCACGCAGGGGGCTCTGCCCTTCGACGATGACAACCTCCGCCAGCTGCTGGAGAAGGTGAAACGGGGCGTCTTCCACATGCCCCACTTCATCCCTCCAGACTGCCAGAGCCTGCTGCGGGGGATGATTGAAGTGGAGCCCGAGAAAAGGCTCAGCGTGAGTTGGGGGACGGGCATGGAGGGACGGTGGGAGGTGGGGACAGAGTCCCCGGGGCGTCATGGAACAGGTTTCCAGGGCCCGTCCCTCTGTCCCCGAGGCAATGGCTGGGAGCGGGGTCGCTGGCTGAGCCCCATCCTGCGTCCTGCCCGCCTGCCACTCCAGACTGGGGAGGAGGAAACACCACACACAACGTGCACACACACGCGAGAGGACACATGTGCATAGTGGACACACACACCACACACACACACACAAACATGAGAGGACGCATGTGCATAGTGGACAAACACACACACCACACACACACACACCACACCACACCACACACACACACAAACATGAGAGGACACGTGCATAGTGGACACACACACACACACACAGAAATGAGAGGACACATGTGCATAGTGGACACACACACACACCACACTCACACACACACATGAGAGGACGCATGTGCATAGTGGACAAACACACACCACACACACACACACACACCACACCACACACACACACACAAACATGAGAGGACACGTGCATAGTGGACACACACACACACACAAATGTGAGAGGACACATGTGCATAGTGGACAAACACACCACACACACACACACCACACCACACACACACACAAACATGAGAGGACACGTGCATAGTGGACAGACACACACACAAATGTGAGAGGACACGTGCATAGTGGACACACACACACACCACACCACACACAAACATGAGAGGACGCATGTGCATAGTGGACAAACACACACACCACACCACACACACACACAAACATGAGAGGACACGTGCATAGTGGACACACACACACACCACACCACACACACACACACACAGACACACAAACATGAGAGGATGCATGTGCGTAGTGGACACACACACCACACACACACACAGAGATACCACACCACACCACACACACATACACAGACACACATACAAACATGAGAGGACGCATGTGCATAGTGGACACACACACCACACCACAAACAAAGACACACAGACACACGCCCGGGAGGCCGCATGTGCGTACTGGACAAACATACTGACACACTCACACTCACACACCCCACACCAGAAAAAGAAAACCCCCTCCCAAAAAACCTGGGAGGGCGCATGCGCATACTGGCCGTTGCAAGGCAGTGTAAGCAGGATGCCACTGCGCATGCACATGCGAGAGATGTAGCCAGGGCCCCCGCCCCGCCTCCACTCCGCAATAGTCAGGCTGCGCCGCGAGCCGCCACTAGGGGGAGACATGAGCTGGCGTGCTGCCCGCCCTTTGGGGGGCGCGTTAGGGATCCCCCAACGCCACCTAGGCAACTTTAATTGCGCACCTGCTGTGTTCAAACGACCTCACTTCTGCTTCTCTACCAACCACGCCCCTCACAGCTGGAGCAAATTCAGAAACACCCCTGGTACCTGTGAGTATGGGGGAACTGGACACCTGGGTCCTAGGGGGAAGGAGAGGACCCCAAATATCAAGGGCCCCCCAAAGTAGGAGAGCCTGCTAGGGAGCGGGGTGCCAAGGGTCCTGAATGAGGAGGGGCTGGGGGTCTGGACTCCTGGATCTGAGGTGGAGGTGTGCTGGGGCTCTGACTCCAGGGTTCCCAATAAGGGAGCAGGCTGGGACGGGAGACCCCGGAGCCTCTGCTTTAGGAGACATAGGAGACGCCCGGTTCCCTACGATTCTTCTCCTCCCCAGGGGCGGGAAACACGAGCCAGATCCGTGCCTGGAGCCAGCCCCGGGCCGCCGCGTGGCCATGCGGAGCCTGCCGTCAAACGGAGAGCTGGACCCGGATGTCCTGGAGAGCATGGCTTCACTGGGCTGCTTCAGGGACCGCGAGCGGCTGCACCGGGAGCTGCGCAGTGAGGAGTAAGACCCCCCCCCCCCGATCCTGACAGACACCCTGGCCACGTGGGGTGAGGGTGTCCCCCAGCACCCTGCCGGGAGCCCACACACAGAGCCCCCTCGTGGGGAGGCCTGGCCACTAAAAGGGACGTGGAGCTGTTCCAGGGGGAACCAGGCGGAGGTGGGTGGTAGGACCAGTGGGGAGAAGAAAGGATGCTGAAAAGTATGAATAGCTGCTGAGGACGACTCAGCGCCTCACGTAGTGCTTCCGTACAGTAAGTGCTCAGAGGTTGAAGTGAAAGTGTTAGTTGCTCAGTGGTGTCCGACCCTTTGCCACCGCATGGACTGCAGCCCGCCAGGCTCCTCTGTCCATGGGACTCTCCAGGCAAGGACACTGGATGGGTTGCTGTTCTCCAGGGGACCTTCCCCATCCAGGTACTGAAACTGGGTGTCCTGCAGTGCTGTCAGACTTTACTGTCTGAGCCACGTTAGCATCATTATTACATCATTGGGTAAAAGGAGGCTGAGCTGTATACTGAGACCAAGGGACCAACCCTATTGATACCTAGGAAAATGGAGCCATCAGCAGAGAGCCTGAGTGCACTGAGCCCCACAGAGCCACAGACACAAGGAGGGGATGAGACCAGCCCTGGGACCTGACCTCTGACCCCAGTGCTCTCCTGCCCCCACCCCCCTTAGGGAGAACCAAGAGAAGATGATATACTACCTGCTTTTGGATCGGAAGGAGCGGTACCCCAGTTGTGAGGATCAGGACCTGCCTCCCCGGAATGATGTTGGTGAGAAGGGCAGGCCGGGGAGTCCAGACCCCAGATTCCCCAGGGAGGGACGGAGGGGCTGCAGGCCTTGAGCTTTTAACTTTAGACTCCCTGACTTGCCCCGAGACCCTTGTCAAAGTCCCTTTTCACTCTGAGCCTCAGTTTCTGCGTCTGTATGAGTGTCATGCCCAGCTGCACCAGTGCACCCTCTGATCAGGATGATACTCTCGGCCCGCAGACCCGCCTCGGAAGCGTGTGGATTCCCCCATGCTGAGCCGTCACGGGAAGCGGCGGCCAGAGCGGAAGTCCATGGAAGTCCTGAGCATCACAGATGCTGGGGGTGGTGGCTCCCCAGTGCCCACTCGACGGGCCCTGGAGATGGCCCAGCACAGCCAGAGGTGGGAGCCCCTTCCCCTCCACTGGAATGCACAGCCCTGGGTGGAGAGAGGGTTCAGGGCTCCAACGCTATGGCCACCTCAGCGTGACTGGGACAAGTCTCCTTCCCTCTCTGGCCCTCATTTCCTCATCTTGAAGGAGTGTGGAAGGGAGAAGACATCTGAGCCTTCTGAAACCCTCCCACCTGATTTTTTTCCCCTTAATCTGTTCTGGAAACAGATCCCGTAGTGTCAGTGGAGCCTCCACTGGTCTGTCGTCCAGTCCTCTGAGCAGCCCAAGGGTAAGGCCAGGCCCCAGGTGGATTAAGGGGGGTAAGGGAATGAAGACCCTGTGGAGCAAAGCTTAAGCAGCAGAACTTATAATTCCCATGAAGTCCTGGAACGTTGCCTCCTTGTCCCCAAAGAGCCAAAGACCCAAGGCCTCGTTAGTATCTTAGTCCACTGACCGACCATTTCCCACGTCATTTCCCACGCCGGGCTTTCAGTGTGCCTGAAGGGTCCCATTTATTCATCTAACTAAAGTTAGTTGAGCACCTACTCTGTTCTTGTCACTGCTGGGTTTACAGTCCCGGAGCATGATAGAAAACGTCCCTGCCCCCAACTCAACAATGGGGGTGGGGGTGGGGGTGTTGAGGAAATAATTGGACTGCAAGTTCCGTCATGCTTTGGGGTGCACCCCGTGTGTGTGTGTGTGTGTGTGTGTGTGTGTGTGTGTGTGTGCGTGTGCGTGCGCGCGCGCGCGCGCATGCACCTGTGGGGCTCCTAGGGTGTCCTGGGAGTTGTAGTCCCCTCTCTCACTCGACTCCACTGCTCTACAGAGTCCAGTGTTTTCCTTCTCGCCGGAGCCCACTGGAGATGAGGCCCGGGGTGGGGGCTCCCCGACTTCTAAAACGCAGACGCTGCCTTCTCGGGGCCCCAGGGGTGGGGGTGCCGGGGAGCAGCCCCCGCCCCCTAGTGCCCGCTCCACACCCCTGCCCGGCCCCCCAGGCTCCCCACGCTCCTCTGGGGGGACCCCTTTGCACTCGCCCCTGCACACGCCCCGGGCCAGCCCAACTGGGACCCCAGGGACAACGCCGCCCCCCAGCCCTGGTGGCGGAGTTGGGGGAGCCGCCTGGAGGAGTCGTCTCAACTCCATCCGCAACAGTTTCCTGGGCTCCCCCCGCTTTCACCGGCGCAAGATGCAGGGTACGGAGGTCCTTTGGGGGTGAAGGGTGTGGGATGTGTACTCCTGAGTCCTAATGTGGGGTGGGGGCTGCGGTCTAACATCTGGGTCCCCAGGAAGGACCAGGCTGGGGGCCTGGACTCCCACGACCTATGAGAAGATGCTGTTGGGAGCAGAGATTAAGGTGTTGGGGAGAGGCCTCCAACTCTGGAGGAGGAGCTTGCCAGAAGGACATCCCCCTTCAGTGCCGTGGCTTACCTTCCCGTTGGCTCATGGCTAACAAGCTCCACCCCCAGAAGGCGTGGCCCAACCAGGGAGGGGCCACATCCCTGGAGAGAACGTCACGCAGCGCACATGCCTTTTGGGGTTTAACTGCTGGGAAGTGAACAGACTCGGGTCTGGAATCCCTGGATGGAGGTCCCTGCTGGACACCAGGTGACGGACACATGTTGACCTTGCTCTGTCTTCCCCAGTCCCCACTGCCGAGGAGATGTCCAGTTTGACGCCAGAGTCCTCTCCAGAGTGAGTCTGACAGGGAAGGGAAAAGAGGGGATGGAAGGGGCGATTCCATTAGTCTCCTCCCACCCCACCTCCAACCTATCTGTTCCCACTCAGGCTGGCAAAACGGTCTTGGTTTGGGAACTTCATCTCCTTGGACAAAGAAGAACAAATATTCCTTGTGCTAAAGGATAAACCTCTCAGCAGCATCAAAGCGGACATTGTCCACGCCTTCCTGTCGGTGAGGGGCCTGGGTCCCCATGCACCCTGGCTTCCACAGAACTACAAATCCCAGCAGCCTCCGGGGTCCACCTCCTTAGTGCTGCCCTGGGGTCCACCTCGGGCTCATGGGATTTGTAGTTTTTTAGCCAGAGTTGGTTGTGGTCACTGTGGAGACAAAAGCCAGGTGTATTGCGCCTTGGGGCCTGGAAGTGAGAAATAAGATCCGGAGTTACTATTCCCTGCATGTTAGTATCTACTGAGAACTAGTGAGTTGCCATTCCCCTACCACTAGGTCTGAGATTGGCAAAAGGAACTATCAATACTTCTAGTGGACTCGGGGGTTGTCCGCTGGATCCTGTGGTTCTTTGCCCAAGGAGCTCATGGGACTTAACGTTTCTGAGACAGCTGTGACTTTGGGCAGGGTTTGTGGAAGAAGGAAGGAGTTCATTTAATGTGGTACTGGGGCCTGGGGCTGGCACCAGATGTGAAAGTCCATATTACCATGGGATTCAGTAGCTCAGTCATTTTTCCGATGCCCTGTTTATAAGATAGAGAAAACTATAAATCCCAGCAGGCAGTGGAGCCTCCCAATGCCTCTTCTGTTATCCTTTTCCCCTGGTGTCTGAGGGGACTGGTGTTTCCTGGGGCAGAGCTGGTCAAGGGCTGCTTATCTGTGCCTTGGAGTCAGGTCACTGAAATCACCCTCTCCTCTTGTTCCCGTCCCTCTCAGATCCCCAGCCTGAGTCACAGCGTGCTGTCACAGACCAGCTTCAGGGCTGAGTACAAGGCCAGCGGTGGCCCCTCCGTCTTCCAGAAGCCCGTCCGCTTCCAGGTGGACATCAGCTCCTCTGAGGGTCCAGAACCCTCCCCCCGGCGGGACGGCAGCGGTGGTGGTGGCATCTACTCAGTCACCTTTACACTCATCTCCGGTAAGCGTCCAGTGCCGCGGCTGCCCCCTGGTGTGTGGGATGCTCAAGACCGCTGAGGGTAGCAGTCCTCTAAAGTTGCAGGTTATCAAAGTCTGAAGAGGCTAGTTTAGATAGACATTCCCCAAACATAATTATCCCAAAAGAGTTTACCTAAAGGCACTTATTTATGTCTATTTTATTAACTGAAAAGTTTCATTGTATCTAGTTATCTTTCTTGTGGACAAACTTTGTAACAGGAATAATAAGATCTTATTTATTTGATTTCTAGGAAGCCTAGATACAATAAAAATATTATACTTAATGTTGATGACTCTAAAAATATGTCTGTATTAATTAATGCAACAAACTTAAGCTAAATTTAGTGCCAGGTATTAATGCTATACTGAATGTTTCCCAGTTCATGCAAACCTGAAAGTCATTAGGGTTAGTTTCTTTTCCATTTCTGAGCATTTACATAAGTGCCTATTTTCCTGTAAGCCAATAAATAGAGCTCATTTACAGATTAATTTTGGCAGAAACACACATCTACAGCACACACATATAGATGCCATACAGATGCACCAACAGACACCCCATAGTTTTCATTTCAGAATTTCAGCCAGGAGTCAGTTACAATCACGTAAAACCCAACAGTTAGAAAAGAGGTTGGATTCAGATCACCTATCTCCCTTTTGTTCTCTCTTTCAGAGTTACCTTGCCTCCAGTGTTCAGTTTACTTTTTACATTTTTAAACATTCTTTTTCAATATTTGTTTGCTTATTTATCTGGCTTTGTCAGGTTTTAGTTGCAACACACGAGCTCCTTGCTGCTGCACATGGACTCTGGTTGTGATGTCCTGGCTCAGTCCTTGCTCTGATGCACATGGGATCTTAGTTCCCCGACTAGGGATTGAACCTGTGTCCCCTGCATTGGCAGGCAGATTCTTAACCACAGATACCACCGGGGAAATCCCTCAATGAGGCATTTTTGGAATTTGGAAAACTCTGGGGGCTTCTGCATACGAATGAAAATAGGAAAATGTGATGAGAGCTCTCTAAAATTTTATAATTTAGAAGTTTTTCCAATCCGAAAGATTCAAGAAGCTAGCCCTACAAATATTTTCCCTGCTAAGCTAATTTTTAAAAAGAGGAAAAACTCTTACCACTGTTGTTTCCAGTACACCCTCCAGGCAGAGGTCCAGGAGACTGCAGGCTTTTAACTGTGTGTGAAAAATCCGTTGTAGGGTGCTGAAAAGACCTATGTTGGCCATTTCAGGGCAGGATTTCCTTTAATTCTCAATTAAGTGGTTGCAAGTATACATAAGCCCAGCTGGTAGTCCCATCAGTGGCTGTCTGTACAGGAGCTGTTTGGCCTTTGAGGCGCAATTTCCCATTATTAATTTTGTAGCCTAATTCAGATAGGAAATACAACCTAAGCAACTTTCTGAGGGCACTGTGGCAAATCGCCTGTGTGCTGCTTCCGAATCTAGCAAGGAGTTACCCTGGATTACTTTTTTCAACTTTTTCCGTGTTTTAATTAAAAGATATTTTTTGGCTGCACTGGGTCTTTGTTGCTGCGCATGGGCTTTCTCTGGTTGCAGGGGTGGGGGCTGCTCTCTGCTTGTGGTCCTCGGGCTTCTCACTGTGATGGCATCTCTTGTTTGGGACCACAGGCTCCGGGGCTTGCGGGCCTCAGTAGTTGCGGCGCACAGGCTTAGTTGCTCCGTGGCATGTGGGATCTCCCAGACCAGGGACCGGATGGGGGCCCCTGCCTGGTAAGCTGGATTCTTAACCACTGGACCGTCAGGGAAGCCCCCAAGGCTGCTCTTGACTGCTTGTTTCTCCCAGGTCTCACACCGCCTCCCTTCCCTAATTAACAACTGCTTGAATCTGCCCCTTGGAACTCAGGGAAGGTCATGGAGGCTGAATGAAGGCTGTTTCCTAAAATCAGAGAAATGGGGGACATAGAGAGGCTTTGTGCCCAGGAGCCCCACAGGGCCCTGCTTGGTATCATTAAGAGCTGAATAACTCAGTCTGTCCTTTCACTAGCAAAAGTTTCTTTTCAGACCATATAGCAACTTGTTTAATTTTGAATATAAGTCAAATTTAGCAAAAACCCAGCCAGTTATGTTTCCCTGGGCCTCTTGCCCAGGTCCTGCCTAGGAAATGCACTGGAGCCCCTTCAGATTTCAAACCTTAAGTGAAAACAGTGCAAATAAAATTTTCAGGATCATCACTCAAACAGTGAGAGCTGGGTAGCAGGAGAACTCATCAGGACACCTGAGAAGTATCGAGAAGCCCGGCAGGCCCGTGCTGGTTCTTAGCGTTGGTTCTGGCGGACTCCCGGTGCCCTCTGGTGGGTGACTGTCATATCCAGCCAGTTAACCCAGCACGGCAGATGAAAAGATGAATCCGTTGATTTAAGAAAAACATGGAGGGACTTCCCTGGCGGTCGAGTGGTTGAGTGGTTGAGAATTTGCCTGCCCATGAAGGGGACACAGGTTCAATCCCTGTTCTGGGAGGATCCCACATGCCATGGAGCAAGTAGGCTGGTCTGCCAGCACTATTGAGCCCATGCTCTGCAACAGAAGAAACCACTGCAGTGAGCACCACAACTAGAGAGTGGCCCCTGCCCCCCGAAACTAGAGGAAAAGGCACGCACAGCAGGGAAGACCCGGTGAAGCCAAAAATAAATAAAACTTTTAAAAGAAGGAAAAAATGGACAATTTTATTCTAGTCAAATTGAGTACTACTATAAGCCAGGAGCAGCCGCTCAGAAAGTCTGAGAACTGTTCCGCTTATGAGCGGTCCACACACCATTATATGCGTTTGTGAGACAGAGGGCCGTACATGAAATGACGCGTTACTGACAGTTTGCACGATCCAGGTGCAGAGCGAGTCGTGGGTCATGGGTCATCGTCAGGATTAGGAAGGTTACCTCCTAGGCAGGTGTGCTCAATGCAGGCGCACGACAGAGACACAGCAAGAGGGAGAGGAGGCCCAAACGGGCGGAGAACATTGTTCACGTTTGAATTTTTCCCCTCTTGCCGGAAAACATGGATCTTGCTTCATTGGTCTGTTGCCCTGCCCCTTGCAGGTCCCAGCCGCCGGTTCAAGCGGGTGGTGGAGACCATCCAGGCCCAGCTGCTGAGCACACACGACCAGCCGTCCGTACAGGCCTTGGCAGGTGGGAGGCACTTGGGGGACCTGCGGGGGCAGGGCAGTGAGGTGGAGGGGGCACTTCTGGGGGCCAAGTGGTACAGGGGCCTGTGTTACCAGTGAGGCTTCAGCTGCAGGGCTCCCAGGGAACCAGGCCTCCCCGAGCCTGAGAAGGCCTCGCCACGGAGGGAGGGGGCCTCCAGGGTCCCTAGGGGGCCACCGGTCTCTTGTTGGAGGTGGTGGCACTCCCTGCCACCGGAGGCTCCTGAACTATGTTCTGGAGGAGGGCGGCCAGCCGTCCCGAGGTTCCCGACACCAGGGACTCTCAGTGCTAAAACCAGGACAAGGCGGTCTCTGTCTCACAGACCCTTCTGGCCCTGGTGGGCCTGGCTTTCACAGCTTCGGGCCTCTCCCCGGGAGGGGGTGAGGTCTGTGCTCCAGGGGGAAGGGGCTTCTCTGTGCCACCTGGTGGTCAGGAGCGGAGTCCCCTAGCCACCAGGGATCACGGAGGTCAAGGTCACAAACAAACTCTGTGGTTCCTACATCATCAACTTATTATCACGCAGCCCTGGGGTCAGAGGTCCAACACAGATGAATGGGGCTAACCTCAAGTGGAGGGCTGTCCCGATAGGCAGGTAGAGGAATTCTGCCCTGTTAGTCTGCTTCTCCAGGGTGACCAGAAGCCAGGAAGGCCCCCTGAACCTTTCTAGACCCGGCTGCCAAGGAAAGATGGCCTTGACGGCCAGAGTTCCTTAAAGGGCACACCTTCAGAGATGTAGGACCCACAGGGACCCGGGGTCCAAGACTCGTGCCTTATACAGGGAGTGGGGCAGTGCGGGGACCTCCGACTGATCCCCAGAGAAGGGCAGCCCTGGGGGTTGCTATGGCAGCATGGCCTCCAGCAGTCAGTGTCTCTGAAGGGGTGGTCTCTGGTATGGGACCTCAGGCCTTGTTTCGGGCCCCATGGAAACTGCTGCCTGACCACTGGGAACCAGCCCTGGCCAGGTCTGGCCAGTGGCCCAGTCATGCAGGCGCTGCTGGGAGAGCCGGAACAACCTGCTGGGGGCTCCCCAAGGCTCCCAAAGGGAAGGGGGCGCTTTGGCCTCGATAGGGGGCCTTGGAGAGTGCAGTAACCAGAGTCTCGGCTGTCTCCTGAGCTGGACCTACCAGGACTCCCTGGGGCTTGGTCTGGTCTCCACGGCCTCGGCCTGGAGGGCTGTGCCCTGTTGGTGCAGGGCAGGCAGGCCTCGTGGTGGTTGGCGTGAGTGAGCCCTGGCAGCCTTCCCCCACGCCCTCACCACCAGAGGTTTGGCACCCTTTCCTGAGGCCAGACTGCTTCCCCCACCCACTCCGCCCCTGCACAGACGAGAAGAACGGCGCCCAGACCCGGCCCGCCGGGACCCCACCCCGAAGCCTGCAGCCCGCGCCCAGCCGCCCAGACCCGGAGCTGACCAGCTCTCCCCGCCGAGGCCCCCCTAAGGACAAGAAGCTCCTGGCCACCAACGGGAGCCCCCTGCCCTGACCCCAGGGGGCCGGGGAAGGAGGGGCGCCCCCTCCACCCCCCTTCCCTGCCCTCCCAACTGTGAATCTGTAAATAGGCCCCAAGGCGTCCGTGGGGAGGGGGGAGACACAACACACCCGGCCCTGCCCTTCGGGGATGGGGCTCCGGGGGCCATGCCCAACGAGGGGGGGTTTCTGGGGGGACTGTGGGTGGGGGAGCCGTTTCTATTTTATTTATTGATTAATTTATTATTTTATTTATTGATCAGTCTCTCTGCGGGGTGGGGTGGGGGAGGGACAGGGGCTGGTTGGGGTGGCTTAGCAGATCCGGACGGACAGGGCCGTCTGTCCTTGTGTGCCCAACTCCCCCTTCCTGGGCCCCCCCCCTTCCCCCCCAGTCCTGTCCCTCTCCCCCCATGACCTTCTGTACGGATTTGCTCTCCGGAAGGAATTCTGATTTCGCGTGATCCTGCCTGCGTCCGTGTCTCTGATTCCGCCGGCGGCAGCAACAACAAAAAATTAACAATAATAATAATAATAAATATCCTTGATCAGGGATGGCTGGCTGGCCTTGGCCTCTCGCTTCCTGGGTGGCCCCGACTGCGGGGGCGGAACCAGATGGCAGGGACAGGAGGTGTGAGGACGCCGCTGGCTGACCGGTGGTGCACAGCTGGACGGCTGTTCACAGCTGCACGTGCAGGGAGGTGGGGGAGTCCGGCGGGGGGCGGAGGCTGCCAGAGCCTGGCTGGAGGCACAGGGTGCAGCCGTCCAGGCGGGAGAAGTCCACGGCGAAGAGGCCAAAGAGGATGAACAGCAGCATGGCGACGACCCACTCGCAGATGGCCGAGACGGAGCGCATCGACCAGCTGTGCAGGACGACCACTGGGACCAGGGTCAAGGGCGCATGGCCACAGGGAGGAGCGGGAGCCGGCGGGGCGCCCGGGGGCCCGACAGGCGGAGCCTGGCCTGACACGCCCGGCTCGCCCCAGCAGGAGCAGCCCCTCTAGCCGGGCAGCCTCCCCCTCCTCGGCAACTCCTCCCAGACGCTCTCAAAGGGGCCCTCCTGTCCCCCCTCTGTCTCAGTCGCTTCCCAAACATTTCCCGTCGCACATTCCTCCTGTTTGCGGCAGCACTCCCACCGTCTCAAAAATCCTCCCACCTTTAGGGTGTCCTAAAGATACTCTAAAGAATTTGCCTGCAGTGCTGGAGACCTGGGTTCAGTCCCTGGGTAGGGAAAATCCCCTGGAGGAGGGAATGACCATCACTCTGGTATTATTGCCTGGAGAATCCCCATGGACAGAGGAGCCTGGCAGGCTACAGTCCCTGGGGCCACAGAGTCGTGTCGGCTCAGTCGGGTCGACTGAGCAAGTAACACTAAAGTTGCCCTCGCACCCGCCCGCCAGCCTGAGGCTGAGCTTGCAACTTTCTCCCCCCACCTGTGGCTCACAAGCCCCGCCTGCTCACTCGCAAGCAAAGGCTCACCTTCTTCCTAAACTCTTCCTCTTTCCGGGAGCCCCCACCTCCATGACTACCCCATCCATTCCGGTGCCCCAACCGCCTCCCATCTCCGCCCCCTGGCCAGCTGGTCACTCCAAGTCTTGTCTGTCTTTCTCATCTCTTTCTGGTCTGGCGTCTCTACTGACCAGCCTTATCCCTTCTCCAGCTCCGCAGTCCCAGCTGTTTATAAAATGTTTCTGTGACCACTGGCCAACACACACCCCCAGCTCCGGCCTGGCAGAGACGCCCCTCCTTTTCTGGGACCACTGCCCACCTCACTGAAGTGCTCCTCCTCTCGGCTAACCCAGCCCCGACTCACCTCTCCTAGATCAGACTAGACATCGTTAGGTTCATTCAAGGATTTTTAGACAGTGAGGAAGGCCAGTACCATCCCCTAGCCCCACTGATCCTCAGACAAAATGTGAGCCCGCAAACACAAGTGCTGACCTCAGCCCTGACCTTGTACCTCCCCTGCTCACAAGGTTTCTGGGGCTTCCTGTTGCCCTCAGGCAGAAGCCCAAGCCTGTAACCCCTCACTTTTCCACAGGAGAGCCTGACCTCTGGCCCTGCCAGAAGCCTTATCGCCTCCCCTGGGCAGCTTTCCTCCCCCCTCACCCCCACCCCGCAACCATGTACCTGAAGAGGCAGCCCCTCCCCCAACCCGGCACCAACCTCCCAACACAGGCCAGTTCTGCAAGACCAGCTCAAAGCATAGCATGTCTCAGAGCCCTCCGTGGCCATCCAGCCCTTACCACTCTCAATTGACCATCTTACAGTCCCATCTCCCCCGCCTCCCCACAGTCAAGGGATGTTTGGGGCCCCCAGGATGAGGACCCTGAAGCCAAACAGATCATGAGCACAGGCGGGGCTCAAGAGGGGCCGCCTGGACCTCGTGGTCAGTTTCGCCCGCCACCACGGAGGGCCTGCGCTGGTTCTGCGGCTGCAGTTGCAGAAGGCTGAGTTCAGGAGCAGCCCTTCCCGCCTGTTTCATGGGATCCAATCCGACGCTCTGGGAAACCGGATCACCACCTCCAATTTGCCGGGAAAGTGGATCCAAGTCTCCGAAGGGATCTACTGAGGGCAGCCCACCCAGGGCCTCGCTGGTTCCCCCTAGCCTCTTCCGGATGCCAATGAGCTCTCGAGCACCCCTTCCCTCCTGTCCCCACAGGGGGCAGCCGTCCCCAGGGCTGACCCTGCTCTCCCTCAGGGCACTCTGCTAATCAGTAGCAATCACTGTTCTGATAAAGGCAAGGCCATTCCACAGATAACGGAAACTGGGACTCTGAGACTGGTTTGGCTCGAGAAGCGGGTTGGAGTTGAGGCTCCACCCAGAGGCATGCTGGTAAACGTGTGACAACCAGCTCTGATTTGTAAAACACGTCAGTTTCTGGGGGAGAAACCACGGCCATCTCCACCATTTCAAGCTGCTCGCGTGGCTTCCCAGGTGGTGCTAGTGGTAAAGACCTGGCCTGCAAATACAGGAGACCTAAGAGATGCAGGTTCGACCCCTGGGACAGGAAGATCCCCCGGAGGAGGGCATGCCAACCCACTCCAGTATTCTTGCCTGGAGCATACCATGGACAGAGGAGTCTGGCGAGCTACAGTCCATGGGAGTCACAAAGAGTCAGACACGACGGAGCACAGTCACAATATTGAGTGTTCACTTGTTCTGTGCCAGGCACCCATCTAAGCACCTCACGTGCTCCTTCATTCCTCACATTCCTTACCATCATCCTCATCTGATAGATGAGGAACCCAAAGCACCAGGAAGTTAGGAAAGAAGAGGAGGCCCCCCCTCCCCACCCCCTACCCCCAGCTAGTACACTGAGGTGGTGGGATTCCAACCCGGGACTCGCTGACAATCCTCTGTAACGCTGGACAGAGACCGAGGCTGAGGAAGGAAGGGGCACCCAGGACGGCACAGAGCAGACCCGCCTCATCGGAGAGCCACCCCCACTCCAGGGAAGGATACTGGCCACCTCGAGGACGAAGCAGGCACTGCAGAGCACCAGGCGGAGCGGCCCGATCCAGGGAGCCCCAGGCTGGGGCAGGTTCTTCATCCGCCAGGAAAGGAAGAGCTGCAGCCAGAAGTATAAGATTCCCACGAAGAAGGCCAGGAAGGCGCCTGTCAGGTGTGTGGACCGCTGATTCTTCTCCTGGGAGGAGGAGGGCGCAGAGTTGAGGGGTGGACGTGCGGAGAGCCAGGGGCCAGGCCCACCAGCTCGGGCTGTGCCGGAAGACTGCCTGCCATACCCGGCGACAGCCGTGTTGATTCGGTGCACTGGCTGTTTATTGTCCGCTCCACCCACGAGGGCCCCCATTTAAAGCTGCTGTTTCCTGCTGGCACCTCTATCCCTAAAACAGTGCCTGGCACATGGTGCGCACTAAGTGGCTTCTGTCCCGGCTAATTCTTTGCGGCCCCATGAACTGTATAACTCACCAGGCTCCTCTGTCCATGGGATTCTCCAAGCAAGAATACAGGAGTGGGTTGCCATGCCCTCCTCCAGGGGATCTTCCCAACCCAGGGATCCAAGCCCCCATCTCTTGTGTCTCCTGCATTGGCAAGTGAGTTCTTTACCACTAGTGCCACCTGGGAGGCATAATAGAGCCTCGCAAATATTAGGAGAATAAATACTTCATTCTCAGCCTCGGTGGGAGAGAGCAGATTATTGCCACTGCTGCTGCTGCTGCTAAGTCACTCTGTGCAACCCCATAGACAGCAGCTCACCAGGCTCCCCCATCCCTGGGATTCTCCAGGCAAGAAGAGGGTAAAAATTGCCTCTTGGAGGCTGAAAAAAAAAATTTAAATATTGCAATGGTTTGTGCCTTACTGATATCATTTGTATTATATTTAAAAACTTTAATATGAAATATTTCATGGGTAACCCACTCCACTGTTCTTGCCTGGAGAGTCCCAGGGACAGGGAAGCCTGGTGGGCTGCCGTCTATGGGGTCGCACAGAGTCGGACACGACTGAAGTGACTTAGCAGCAGCAGCAGCATTTCATGGGTGAAGGGATGATTAGGAGAAAATGTCTAAAAGAGGCTTATGGAGAATTCCCTGGTGGTTCATTGGTTAGGATTCAGCACTTCCAGGGCTGCCCTGGTGGCTTAGACGGTAAAGAATCTGCCTGCAATGCAGGAGACCTGGGTTTGATCCCTGGGTGGGGAAGATCCCCTGGAGAAAGGAGTGTCTACCCACTGCAGTATTCTTGCCTGGAGGATCCCATGGACAGAGGAGCTTGGTGGGCTACAGTCCATGGGGTCACACAGAGTCTGACAGGACCAAGAAACTAACACTTTCACTTCTTTCAGTGCTTCTGACCTCAGGGGGCACAGGTTCAGTCCCTGGTGGGGAACTAAGATCCTGTATGCCAAGTGGAGTAGCCAAAAAAGAAAAAAAGGAAAGCTTCTGAGTGGAGGGCAGTAATGATTACAGGAAAAGAAAGGTTAAGGAACACGAGAATACATCAGTGAGTGAATGATTTGCTATGCAAATATGATGTGGAATTCTTACTAAGTTGTAGGCAGCCTCTTGTCTAAACACTGTGAAGCTCCCCTGGCCCTTTGGTAGGAGAAGTTTGGCATCAGAGGTAATCACAATAGAAAAATAAAAAGATAAATCAGATAGATTTCTCCTATCACTCATCCATTTACTTATTCTACCAATAGCTACTGAGCTTCGTGGTTAAGAATGTGAGCTCTAAGAGTCAAGGAATCTGGGTTCATCTCTGACCACCAAGAACCTGGTAATAAAGAAATATCTCCGGCATTTGACCAAAAAGAACCTCCCGGGAGTTCTTGCGGAGATGGGTTAAAATAACCCAGCACAATGTAAAGATAATGCCTCCTACAGAGTGATCCACACTCTGGATCCGCGCTGTCACCCCCAAAGGTCTGGGTTCTATTGGTCTGGGAACTAGTATCCTCCGCTAAGCCGAGCGGTGCGGCCAAAAAAAAAAAAAAACGAGAAATTTCATCATTAGACGGAGGGGTACGGCAGTGAATTACCCCAGACTCCTCGGGGTCCACGGAATGATTACAAAGAGCCTCCTGCGCGATCTTTACTCAGAGAGCGGAACGCATCACTGCCTCCACGGCCTGAGAGCCACAGAGAAATACAAGTCCCAGGAGGCCGTGCGGGGAGCAGCCCTCTTCGATGAGGACTCTGCGCCCCGGAGGATGCTGGGAGTTGTAGTCCCACACTCCGGCCGGCTGGCCTACTCCGTCTCACCTGGAAATTGCCCACTATGGAGGTGCCCAAGGCACAGAGGAGCCCCGTCCACAGGATCACCTGGTTAGGCCACTTTCGGACGCCCCAGTCCCGAAGCTGGTAGTAACGGAGAATGCAGATCCAGGCGGCTGGGAGGAGAGGGAAGTGGGTGGGAGACGGGAGCCCCAGACTTGGGGGTAGGGCGTGGGTCCAGGGGTGGGAGCCCAACTCCAAGATTTGGTGGGGCGGAGGAGGCAGGGACCCCGACGGTCCTGGTTGGGCGGGGCTAGCACCTCATGAAAGCATGCGCAGAGCGTTTACCCGAAGCGGCTCCGAAGTTGAGCACCTGGCTGAAGATGCAGCTCTGGGGAGGCGCGTTTCCACACACACTGGGGGAAGATAAAGGCTCACCTCCTTGCTCCCTCCCGACCCCGGCCTCCCCGCCGGCGCCGTGACTACCTGATGTACGGGAAGCCTTCGGTGAGGTTCACGGCCTTGTTAACCACAGCCAGCGAGAACCTGGGGGCGGGACGCCAAGGTGAAACGAGGGCTTGCCACGACCCTTTTCTTTCTGTTTCCAGCACAAACCCGGGCTCCTCGCTCCCTCTCTCTCAGGCCCAGGAGACCAGTGCCCAGCCCCTCCTCCAGACCCGGGGATCCGGGCCCCCAGCCCCTCCTCCCTCAGATCCCCAGACCCTCCCGCCTCAGGCCCGGGGGGTCCAGGCCCCCAGCCCCTGCTCCCTCAGACCTGCGGTCCTGGCCCCCAGCCCCTCCTCCAGACCCTGGTCCAGACCCGGAGATCCAGACCCCCAGCCCCTGCTCCCTCAGACCTGGGGCCCTGGCCCCCAGCCCCTCCTCCAGACCCTGGTCCAGACCCGGAGGTCCAGGCCCCCAGCCCCTGCTCCCTCAGACCTGCGGTCCTGGCCCCCAGCCCCTCCTCCAGACCTTGGTCCAGACCCGGAGATCCAGACCCCCAGCCCCTGCTCCCTCAGACCTGCGGTCCTGGCCCCCAGCCCCTCCTCCAGACCCTGGTCCAGACCCGGAGGTCCAGACCCCCAGCCCCTCCTCCCTCAGACCTGGGGTCCTGGCCCCCAGCCCCTGCTCCCTCAGACCTGCGGTCCTGGCCCCCAGCCCCTCCTCCAGACCTTGGTCCAGACGCGGAGATCCAGACCCCCAGCCCCTGCTCCCTCAGACCTGCGGTCCTGGCCCCCAGCCCCTCCAGACCCTGGTCCAGACCCGGAGGTCCAGACCCCCAGCCCCTCCTCCCTCAGACCTGGGGTCCTGGCCCCCAGCCCTTCCTGGCTCAGACGCAGGCATGTCTCCTGCCTCTAACACTCACGTGGTCCATTCCCTGGTGGTACAGTGGGTGGGAATCTGCCTGTCCATGCAGGGGACGCAGGTTCCATCTCTTGTCCCAGCAGATCCCACATGCTGCCGGGGACAAAACCCACGTGTGTGCCACAACTCCTGAGCCTGCTGCAACTACTGAAGCCCAAGCGCCCAGAGCCGGCGCTGTGCAGCCAGAGCAGCCACCATAAAGAGTCGCCCGGCTCACCGCAGCTAGAGGAAGCCTGCGGACAGCAGCGAAGACCCAGCACAGCCTGACATAAGTAAATAAATGGAAGAACACAGACACACACTCACACGGTCCAGATGCCAGCAATAGCCCCGAAGGCCAGGCAGATGGGCAGCAGAGACAAGTATCCCCACATGCCGGGGTCTGCAGGGGAGGAGCGGGGAAGGGACTGAGGTCAGCGCTGCCTCTGCGTCTCTGTCCCAGGTGAGGAACCGGCCCTAGGGGTTTAGGTGTGTCATATTCTGGGACCGTCTCTGAGGCCCTCTTTGGCTCCCAGGCATAAATAGTGGGCAAGTGTTCAGGATGATAACACCAGCTGTCTGCTTGGGGCACTTTCGCTTTTTTTTTTTTGCACAGTCCTTTATCCTGATGTCCCAGTGTCTCTTGGCTGTCCTGCCCCAACCCAGCTCCCAAGTCTCTCCAGCCCTTCCCCCAGTGCCAACCTCTGCCCGCCCCCCGCACCCCTCTGCCAGACGCTCACCGGGCCAGGCTCTCTCAGACTCTCTCGGTCCTGGGGCCGCGTGCGAGTTTGGGGAAGAAGGCTGAGGGGTGGGGCCGGGACTGTCCGCCCCCCAGCAGAGCCAAAGTCCATGATCGAACGCCAGCAGAACACTGTCAGGTCAAGAGGGTGACCTCCACTGTCCCGGGATTTCACCCTCAAACTAACTGCCCTTTCGGTCTCGGAGCGGACCGTGGCTTAGCTCGCAGGGCCCTCCAGCTCCCTTCCTCCAGCTTTCTAGCTTCAGCGTTCAGGCTCCCAGACGGGGAGTCCTCCCCAAGAACCAGAAATCTGAGCCTCCAGCTTTGTCCATCCTTCCTCCCTGGGGGACCCAGAAGTCCGGGCCTCCAGCCTCTCCCAGAGCACGCGCCATTGTCTCTAGCCCCTGCGGTCTAGCGTCCCTGCTGTTACCTCCTTGGGGCCGAGAACCCAGATCTACAGGGGCCCGCTCTGCCGGGTGCCGTTTCTGTGTGGACCTGGTGCCTGGATCCTGCCCACACTGGCCTCCCCATTCCCCACAGCCAGGGGGTGAGTAGGGGGGTGATCCTTCGGAGAACGTCCCCGTCAGGAGAACCTCCCTCCCAGAAAACCACTGCTTCCTCTGACCGTTTTCTTTTCTCTCCCACAGAACAGCTCTCCGCTTCCTGGCTTCCTCCCTTCTCACTACTCAGGTGCCTGGGCCCTGGCTCCCCTCCTGCGTCCCCAGGACCCGAGAGTCCAGGCCCCCGGCCCATCCACCCTCAGCCACAGGGAGTGTCTCTCCCTGAGACCCAGAAGTGCCAGCCACCCGCTCCCTCAGCTCCCCACCTCTTTTGATATTTTTATAATTGAAATAAAATTCAGATAAGATTAACCATTTCACTTTATTTCATTGTGCTTTATTTAAGTTGTACTTTATTTGACTTTATTGCATTATGGTTTGCAGCACGTCGTGGCTTGTGGGATCTTGGTTCCCCGACCAGGGATGGAACCTGGGGCCCCCGGCAGTGAGAGCACCCAGTCCTACCTGCTGGAGGGCCAGGGAATTCCCTAACCATTTTAAATTATACAGTTCAAAAAAAAAAAAAAAATTATACAGTTCAGGGACATTTAGCTCATTCACAGTGTTTTGAAACCAGTACCTGTTCCTTACTCTGGAACTTTTTCACTACCCCAGGAGGAAGTCCTTTACCAGTTAAGCTGACACTCCCAGTTCCCTCCTCCCCACCCCTCAATCCCCTGGCCACATCCAAACTGCTTCCCGTCTCTATAGATTTGGCACTTCTGGACATTTCATATAAATAGTGTGTGCCTTTTCGTGTCTGGCTTCTCTCACTGTGCGTGATGTTTTTGAGGTTCATCCATGTTCCCAGGTGGGTAAAGAACCCGCCTGCCAGTGCAGGAGACGTCAGAAACGTGGGTTTGATCCCTGTGTGGGGAAGACTCCCTGGAGGAGGGCATGGCTACCCACTCCAGTGTTCTTGCCTGGATAATCCCATGGACAGAGGAGCCTGCTGGGCTGCCGTCCATGGGGTCACAGAGAGTCGAACACGACTAAAGTGATTTAGTATGATAGCACATTGTAGCACAGGTTAATGCTTCGTGCCTTTCCGTGGCTAAATATTTCATCAACGCCCCCCCATCACGGGGACTTCTGAAGCCTGCTTTTCCGTGGCTAAATATTTCAACAACGCCCCCCCATCACGGGGACTTCTGAAGCCTGCTTCTCTCATCCTTTGCTCTTACAGGACTTCCAAGTGCCCCAACAGCTAGGCTTGTCAGCTCTCAGATTCCTTGAGAGCAAAGACGAGAGAGCAGAGAAACAGACAGACGGGGATCACGAGTGTTTCTTGAAGGCGGAGGCCCAGTGACCAACGAAGAATGAGATCTCTCGGGACTTCCCTGGTGGTCCAGTGGTTAGGACTCTGCGCTTCCACTGCTGGGGGCACAGGTTGGAGGCCTGGTCAGGGAACTAAGGTCCCATAGGGTGCAGGGTGCAGTAAAACAAAAGAAGCCAGAACATGAGATGTTATAGTAGTGCAGAGCAGGGCAGGGTGGGCCCAGAAGGGGAAGTGGGTAACCAGCAGTGGTGGCCAGTGCCTGTCTGGCTGTGGGGGAAGTTTAGGACAATCTCACAAGCTATGCTTAGAGGAGGCAGGCGAGCTACAGGAAGGCTTTCTCAGCAGGGCCCAGGTGGTTCCTGAAACCTGGCCCCTGAGAGTTGAGTGCTTTTGTCTTTTGACCAAAATAGAAACGGCTAACCTGCGAGTTTCCATTTTATCTGGGGTCATGCTGAGTCCTGTGGCCCATGAGACCGCCTCTCAGGGAGTTCTCAGGATCTGATACCAGCATCAGTAATTTTGCAAAAGGGATTTGGGCAACCCAACAGATATCTCCTTAGAAGGTTGCTGCTAGTCACAAGGCACGGATACCTTAGTTAATGACTTCAGTGCTTTTCGAAGCAGAAGAAGGTGCAAGAATTTGGGCTGGTAACATTTTTTTCCTGAAAGTATCTGAAGGCCTGTTCTTCCGGTTTTCCCAGAGTGCAGAGTGCCTCATCCAAGGGTGTTAAAGGTTAGTGACTCCAGTTAAAGGTGGGTTAAAGGTTAGCGACTCCAGTTAAAGGTGGGTTAAAGGTTAGTGACTCCGGTGGCTGACCGCTCGATGCTTCTAGACTCAGGTGGAGAGCAACATTCCTTAGGGGGCAGTCTGCTGGGTTCCAGAGTGTGGGACCCACTAGGAGAAATGAGCCAGGACCCTAAGTTCTCAGTCATCACAAAGGGCTTGGATGTCATCCTGAGAGTACTGGGGAGCCATGGAAGGTTCTTGAGCAGGGAAGAGAGAGGAGCTGACACTGGTGGTGTGTAACCATGAAAGAGATGTAAGACGTGTTAACTCATCTTATGTGTCAGGCCCTGCCCTGTGTTAACTGGGATCCCCTGCTCCACGGGGGTTAACTCACTAATTCTCACGACAGCCTGAGTTGTCATTGCTGGAGTTATTCACCAGATCCCCTAATCCTCATGAAAGTAGAATTCCTGGTTTCTTGACTCACTTCTACATCACACACACACACACACACACACACACACACACACACAGAGCCCAGCGACCTTGAGGATGAAGCACCTGGAATAATTCCACAGTTCACACCTCTAAGCGATACCCCAGAAGATCCCGAACTTTCAACTCCACAAGCAGCTCGGTGAGATTGGTTTCGAATTGCACCTTTGCCAGTTAAGAGCTGGGTGCCCGTAGAGAGCCCTGCAACGGTTGTACCAGTAAACCACAAGCACAGTGGCTTAAGGCAACACAGATTTATTAGCTTCTGGTTCCAGAGGTCAGAATTCGGAAACAAGTCTTTGTCCCTGTAGGCTGAAATCAAGGGGCAGGCGGGGCAGGCAGGGCTGCGTTCCTTCTGGAGGACCCGTTTCCTCGTCTTTCCCAGCTTCTGGCGGTGCCCACATCCCTTGGCTCGGGGTGCCTACCTCCCTCTGCGCGGTGGGAGGTACTTCATCACCACACCTCTTTCTCTGACTCTGACCCTTCTTGCACTTGTGAGGACTCTGTGGTTATGTCGGGCTCACCCTAAAAATCCAGAACAACCTCCCCATCTCAAGACCCTTAATTTAACCTCATCTGCAAATCCCTTTCGCTGTGGAAGGTACCATTGACACCCGTCCTGGAGATCAGGATGGACACAACCCAGGGAGGGGGGCGGGGTGGGGGGTGCTGGATACCACCCGCTGCTCACTCCCAACGGGAGCAGCGGACCCCCCAAACACACCTTGCCCCATCTGTGCTAGTGCCTGTCTCATTCCTGCTCCTCCTTCTTTCTTTTTTTATTTTTATTATTTTTTTTTCCATTTATTTTCATTAGTTGGAGGCTAATCACCTTGCAACATTGCAGTGGTTTTTGTCATACATTGAAATGAATTAGCCATGGATTTACATGTATTTTAGGTTACTAACTTCTCTGTATCCCAGCTTATGGCTTAATTCCTTTTAAAAATATTTATTCACTTATTTGGCTGCACCAGTCTTAGTTGCAGCGTGTGGGGTCTTTAGTGGGGGCATGAGAAGTCTTGGTGGTGGTGTGTGGGATCTAGTTCCCTGACCAGGGATGGAATCCAGGCCCACTCAGCATTGGGAGTGTGGCGTCTCAGCAACTGGACCACAAGGGGAGTCCCTCCTGTGTCTCTATCAAAAGGAAACAAAGATGCCGACCTCCAGGTGATCCTAGGCAAGAACACCCCTCCCCACTTCCCATGGTCTGGGCCTTGGTACCCACATGCCCACATTGGCACAGAGGCTAGGCTGACATGTGTCCCCTGCAGTGCCTGTAGCAGCCTCAGGACAACCCTGTGAGGACCCAGGGGCAGGGAAAGGCAGCTCTGGGGGCTGCTTTCAATGTGGGCACCAGGCTCGGCCCATGTCCACGTGCACACTGGGGGCCTGGAATCTTCTGGATCTTTCTGCTACCCTGGTTCAGCTGAGGGGAGGAGGCCCCAGAGGTCCTCCTCTGGGTGAGACCATACTACACTTTCACTTTCAGGAATCTTTCCCTTCCGCTAATGATCGGATCATTTTCTCCAGAAAAGGGAAACCACCCACTTCGGGGATGGAGGCCTCCAGGCATTTGTCTTCTCATCTGTAAAAGCAAGGGTCACAACGGTGCCTCCGTCTTGAGGTTCAGGAGCGAGTCCACCGGGCTTCCCTGGCGGCTCGGTGGTAAAGAATCCGCCTGCCAGTGCAGGAGACGCGGGCTCCATCCCCGGTCCGGGAAGATCCCACAGGCCGCAGAGCGGCAAAGCCGGCGAGCCGCGACTACAGAGCCGGTGCTCTAGAGCCCAGGAGTCACAAATGCTGAAGCCTCCACGCCTAGAGCCTGTGCTCCGCAAAAGTGAGCACCACCACCCCCCCAACACACCACAGCTAGACAAGAAGCCCGCACGGCAGTGGAGACCCAGAGCAGCCAAAATTAAATAAATACATAATGTACGCATGCACACACACACACATATGGGCTTCTTTGGTGGCTCAACAGCAAAGAATCTGCCTGCAATGCAGGAGACGTGCGTTTCATCCTTGGGTCGGGAAGATCCCCTGGAGGAGGAAATGGCAATCCACTCCAGTACTCTTGCCTGGAGAATCCCCATGGACAGAGGAGCTTGGCGGTCTACAGTCCATAGGGTCGCAAAAAGTCAGACGCAACGACTGATGTGACTGACCTCGTGCGCGCGCACACGCGCGCACACACACACACACACAGAGGACATATTTATATATAAGGAGTGAGTTCATGGAGGGACTTGAGCGGTTCTGGCACACAGCGAAAGCAGCACATGGTTCGGGTCTTCAGGTTGACGGCGGCTCCAGGAGGTGTTCAGAACCCCCACACAGCTTCCTGCACCCCTGAGAGGTTGGGCTGCTCTGTAGGGTGGAGAGCTGGAGCTCAGAGCAAGAGGCTGGTGGCGTGGCCGGCTCTTCCAGGAAGCAGATGCTGCTGTGGCGTTAGCAATGCAAGGGATTTATTGGGATGACATCAGTGTTTCTGAACTGTGGTGCTGGAGAAGACTCTTGGGAGTCCCTTGGACTGCAAGGAGATCCAACCAGTCCATCCTAAAGGAAATCAACCCTGAATATTCACTGGAAGGACTGATGCTGAAGCTGAAGCTCCATTACTTTGGCCACTTGATGCAAAGAGCTGGCTGGCTCACTGGAAAAGCCCCTGATGCTGGGAAAGATTGAAGGCAGGAGGAGAAGGGGGTGACAGAGGATCAGATGGCTGGATGGCATCACCGACTTGATGGACATGAGATTGAACAAGCTCCAGGAGTTGGTGATGGACAGGGAGGCCTGGCGTGCTGCAGTCCATGGGGTCGCAGAGAGTCAGACACGATTGAGCCCCTGAAAAAGTAAAAGATAAAGGTGAGGAAGAAGAGGAGGAGGCAGGAAGTCATTCTGCCACCTATGAAAGGAAAGTCAGGAGGATGGTATAGTTAGGAAGAGCCCGAGATAATGCAACTGCAAGATCCCTCAGCCCGAGGGGAGAGGCAGTGCAAAGATTCACTGTGGACAAATCCATAGGAACAGAAAGTAGATTAGCGGTTGCCGGATGGGTGGGAGTGATTGCTTAATCACTTCCTCTCAGGGTGGTGAAAATGTTTGGAACTTGATAGACATGATAGCGGCACAGGACTGACTGTACTAAATGCTACTTAAAATACTTAAAGGGAATGATTTTGTGTTCTGTGAATTGTTTCTCTTTTCATTTTCTTTTTGGCCACACAGCATGCATGTGGGATTTGTTTCCCCACCAGGGGCAGAACCAGTGACCCCTGCAGTGGAAGCTGAGTCCCAACGACTGAACCACCAGGGAAGTCCTGTGTTGCCTGAATTTTATCTCAATTCAAAGTTTAAAAAAAAAAAAAAAAGGAAGGGAGAAAGAGAGAGATCAAGAAAGAAACAGGGAGGAGTTGGGGGGGTGGCTCAGCTCAGGTGGAGGGGGGTCCTCAGTTCAGGTGGCGCTAGTGGTAAAGAACCCGTCTGCCAATGTAAGAGACATAAGCGATGCAGGTTTAATCCCTGGGTTGGGAAGAGTCCCTGGAGAAGGAAATGGCAACCCACTCCAGTATTCTTGCCTGGAGAATGCCATGGACAGAGGAGCCTGGCGGCAGTCAGATAGGACTGAACAACTAACACTTCACTTTCAGAGGGAGGAGGAGGAAGGGGGGGGGGGAGGGAAGGAGAAGGAAAAAAAGGAAAAATAAGAGAGATTGCTACTAGATGAGCCCCACATTGGATGGAAGTGGCCAGGCCCCCATCCTAAGGCTTAGTCATTGGTTGGGGGCTGCCTGGAAATAAATTTGATTTAAAAAAAAAAAAAAACTAGTTACAGGTACTGCAGCTGGCCAAATACACTTCTCACAGTTAAGTAAGTTCTTTCTTGAATGGAGATCCACCTTCGCTTCCAGGCTTGTACAATATCACCATGGGGAGCTGGGGTCAGAAACCAGCTCTGTCTGGTTCTAAAATCTGATTCTTCCTCCTACGCTGTTGGGAGAGAATGTAAACTGGTACAGTCACTACAGAGAACAGCATGGAGGTTCCTTAAAAAAATACAAACAGAGCTACCATATAATCCTGCAATTCCACTGCTAGGTATATATCCAGAGAAAATTATAATTTGAAAAGATACATGCATCGCAATGTTCTTCGCAGCACTGTTTACAACATCCAAGACATGGAGGCAAAAAGCGTGTCCATTGATAGACAAAAGGATAAAGAGCAGTATATTTATGCAATGGAATATTACTAGGCCATGAAAAAGAAGGAACCAATGCCAAAAAAGGAATATCTATAATTATATTTTATGTTCATGTTTATTTGTAGTTATATTGAATTATATATATGTAATATATATTAATAACTGAATCACTTTGTTGTACACCTGAAGCTAACACAACATCGTGATTCAACTAGACTTCAATTTAAAAAATAAAATAAGAAGGCTTTCTCAGTGGTCCAGTGGTTAAGAATCTGCCTTGCAATGAAGGGGACACCAGTTTAATCCCTGATCTGGGAAGAACCCACATAGTGGGCGAGGGTGGGGGCAGGAGGAGGCAGACAGCTAAGCCCATGTGCCACAACTATTGAGCCTATATGATGCAACTACTAAAGCCCCTGGCGCCTGTGTTTTGCAACAGGAGAAGCCACTGCAATGTGAAGCAATGAAGAGTAGCCCCTGACTGCCACAACTGAGCAGCAAGAAAAGCCACAGTCAATAAATAAATAAATAAGCCTTTAAAATAAAATAATAAATCTGATTCTTCCCCAGTGTGTCATGTTTCCTGCTTGAATACCCATCCACACGTCCATCCATCCAAACTTCCGCCCAACCCACCTTTTCATCTGTGTATATATTCTTGCCTTTATGCATTCATCCAACTAGCTATTTATCCACTCAACCATCCACTTGCCTATCTACTCAACCATCATTTCTTTAGATACTCTTCCAGATGACCAAAACTCCATCTATTCAACTATCCATTCATCCACCCATAAGGTCCTTCATTCTTTAATCCATTCTATCGATTCCCTCTTCCCATTTATCCTACAATCCACCCATCCCTCCAATCACCCACTTGCCCGTTGATCCAGTCCACTTAATCAACCATCTGTATTAGCTTCCCGTGACTGCTGTAACAAACCCCACAAACCTGACAGCATGAAAAAACAGAGCCAGGTGCCTGGGCTTTCAGGGAAGGCGTCCCTGAAGAAGGGACATTGCAGCAAAGACATGGAGCATGTGAGAGAGTGAACCCTGTGGATATCGGTGGGCAGAGAGAATGGCAGGGATAGACCTGTAGAGGTTTGGGGGTTTTGGTAGTCTGGTCAAGGCTACAGTTTTTCCAGTGGTCATGTATGGATGTGAGAGTTGGACTGCGAAGAAAGCTGAGCGCCGAAAAATTGATGCTTTTGAACTGTGGTGTTAGAGAAGACTTTTGAGAGTCCCTTGGACTGCAAAGAGATCCAACCAGTCCATCCTAAAGGAGATCAGTCCTGGGTGTTCATTGGAAGGACTGATGCTGAAGCTGAAACTCCAGTACTTTGGCCACCTCATGCGAAGAGTTGACTCATTGGAAAAGACCCTGATGCTGGGAGGGACTGGAGGCAGGAGGAGAAGGGGCGACAGAGAATGAGATGGCTGGATGGCATCACCAACTCGGTGGGCATGAGTTTGAGTAAACTCTGGGAGTTGGTGATGGACAGGGAGGCCTGGCGTGCTGCGATTCATGGGGTCACAAAGAGTCGGACACAACTGAGCGACTGAACTGAACTGAACTGTAGGAAGCCAATGGGACTATAACAGAGTGAGCAATGGGAAGAATCAATTCAGTTCAGTTCAGTCACTCAGTCGTGTCCGACTCCTTGCAACCTCATGGACTGCAGCACGCCAGGCCTCCCTGTCCATCACCAACTCCCGGAGTTTACTCAAACTAATGTCCATCGAGTCAGTGATACCATCCAACCATCTCATTCTCTGTCGTCTCCTTCTCCTCCCACCTTCAATCTTCCCCAGCATCAGGGTCTTTTCCAATGAGTCAGTTCTTCGCATCAGGTGGCCAAAGTATTGGAGTTTCAGTTTCAGCATCAGAAAGAAGAATAGTCGGCGATAAGACCAGAGAAAGAAAAGAGGCCATTGTAATGACATTGGATTTTGATCTAGGTGTGTATCCATTGCTTGTGGCTTAGAAGGACGGTAAATACTTATCCCACATGGTTTCTCTGGGTCAGGAATGGTTTAGATGGGTGGTTCTGTCTTGGTATTTCCCTTGAGGTGGCTGTCAAGCTGTGGACAGGACATCATCCTCTGAAAACTCAGCTCAGATGGGAGGGCTGTTTATTGGGTGGTTTATTCACATGACTGTCAGACTATCAGAGGAAGATTCAGTTCCTCTCTGGCTGCCGGCATGAGGCCTCCCTGCCTCGTAGATTTCGCCATGAGGTGGCTGCAATGACCTTTTGACGCAGTGCTGAGTTCCTCTAGAGGACTGAGTGATCCCACAGAGGATGGTGTCTCTGATACCCTAGCCATGGACTTGCAATCATTTCTGCAAAATCCTATTGGTTACACAGCTCAGCCCTGTTCATTGCGGAAGGGCTTGGGGGGCGTGCGGAGTGAAGGTCATCCTGGGGGCTGGCCACCATGGTGTGAATCCATTGCAGAATTTTGAGCCTGACGAGGATGATTTTACAGATAGATGTGTATGAGCATGTGTGCATATGCACAGGTATGCATATCTATATACAGATACAGGAATATGTATATAAATTAACATATGTACTGTTTATATTTTATTCAGTTATTATATGCATTTTGCTCCTTGGAAGGAAAACTATGACAGACCTAGGCAGCATATTGAAAAGTAGAGACATCACTTCGCTGACAAAGGTCCATAATCAAAGCTATGGTTTTTCCAGTAGTCATGTAAAGATGTGAGAGTTGGACCCTAAAGAAGGCTGAGCAAAAAAGAAAAAAAAATTGATGCTTTCGAACTATGGGGCTGAAGAAGACGCTTGAGAGTATCTTGGACAGCAAGGAGATCAAACTAGCCCATCCTAAAGGAAATTAACCATGAATATTCAGACTTAAACTGAAGAAAGTAGGGAAAGCCACTAGACCATTCAGGTATGACCTAAATCATATCCCTTGCGATTATGCAGTGGAAGTGACAAATAGATTCAAGTGATTAGATCTGATAGACAGAGTGCCTGAAGAACTATGGACGGAGGTTCGTGACATTGTACAGGAGGCACTGCTCAAGACCATCCTCAAGAAAAAGAAATGCAAAAAGGCAAAATGGTAGTCTGAGGAGGCCTTACAAATAGCTGAGAAAAGAAAAGACGCAAAAGGCAAAGGAGAAAAGGAAAGATATATCCATTCGAATGGAGAGTTCCAAAGAATAGCAAGAGAGATAAGAAAACCTTCCTCAGTGATCAGTGCAAAGAAATAGAGGAAAACAATAGAATGGGAAAGACTAGAGATCTCTTCAAAAAAATTAGAGATATCAAGGGAACATTTCATGCAAAGATGGGCTCAATAAAGGACAGAAATGGTATGGACCTAACAGAAGCAGAAGATATTAAGAAGTGGTGGCAAGAATACACAGAAGAACTATACAAAAAAGATCTTCATGACCCAGATAACCACGATGGTGTGACCACTCACCTAGAGTCAGACATCCTGGGATGCAAAGTCAAGTGGGCCTTAGAAAGCATCACTACGAACAAAGCTAGTGGAGGTGATGGAATTACAGTTGAGCTATTTCAAATCCTGAAAGATACTGTGATAGTGCTGCACTCAACATGCCAGCAAATTTGGAAAACTCAGCAGTGGCCACAGGACTGGAAAAGGTCAGTTTTCATTCCAGTCCCTAAGAAAGCAACCTAAAAGAAGGCTCAAACTACTGCACAATTACACTCATCTCACACACTAGCAAAGCAATGCTCAAAATCCTCCAAGCCAGGCTTCAACAGTACATGAACCATGAACTTCCAGATGTTTAAGCTGGATTTAGAAAAGGCAGAGGAATCAGAAATTGCCAACATCTGTTGGGTCATTGAAAAAGCAAGAGAGTTCCAGAAAAACATCTACTTCTGCTTTATTGACTACACCAAAGACTTTGTATGGATCACAACAAACTGGAAAATTCTTCAAGAGATGGGATACCAGACCACCTTACCTGCCTCCTGTGAAATCTCTCTGCATGTCAAGAAGCAACAGTTAGAACTGAACATGGATTAACAGACTGGTTCCAAATAGGAAAAGGAGTACGTCAAGGCTGTATGTTGTCACCCTGCTTATTTAACTCATATGCAGAGTACATCATGAGAAACGCTGGGCTGGAAGAAGCATAAGCTGGAATCAAGATTGCTGGGAGAAATATCAGTATCCTCAGATATGCAGATAACACCCTTATGGCAGAAAGTGAAGAAGAATTAAAGAACCTCTTGATGAAAGTGAAAGAGGAGAGTGAAAAAGTTGGCTTAAAACTCAACATTCAGAAAACTAAGACCATGACCTCTGGTCCCATCACTTCATGGCAAATTAACTGGGAAACAGTGGAAACAGTGAGAGACTTTATTTTGGGGGCTCCAAAATCACTGCAGATGGTGACTGCAGCCATGAAATTAAAAGACACTTGCTCCTTGGAAGAAAAGCTATGACCAACTTAGACAGAATATTAAAAAGCAGAGACATTACTTTTCCAATGAAGGTCTGTCTAGTCAAAGCTATGGTTTTTCCAGTAGTCGTGTATGGATGTGAGAGTTGGACTATAAAGAAAGCTGAGTGCCGAAGAATTGATGCTTTTGAGCTGTGGTGTTGGAGAAGACTCTTGAGAGTCCCTTGGAGAGCAAGGAGATCTAACCAGTCCATCCTAAAGGAGATCAGTCCTGAATACTCATTGGAAGGACTGATGGTGAAGCTGAAACTCCAATACTTTGGCCACCTGATGCAAAGAACGGACTGATTGGAAAAGACCCTGATGCTGGGAAAGATTGAAGGTGGGAGGAGAAGGGGATGTCAGAGGGTGAGATGGCCGGATGGCTTCACCGACTCGATGGACATAAGTTTGGGTAAACTCCGGGAGTTGGTGATGGACAAGGGAAGCCTGGCATGCTGCAGTCCATGGGGTCGTAAAGAGTTGGACACGACTGAGCTATTGAACTGAACTGAACTGATTCATTGGAAGGACTAAGGCTGAAGCTGAAGCTCCAATCCTCTGACCACCTGATGTGAAGCGCTGACACATTGAAAAAGATCCTGATGCTGGGAAAGATTGAGGGCAGGAGGAGAAGAAGATGACAGAGGATGAGATGGTTGGATGGCATCACCAACTCAATGGACATGAGTTTGAGCAAGTTCTGGGAGACAGTGGAGACCAGAGGATACTGGAATACTGCAGTCCATGGGGTCACAAAGAGTTGGACGTGACTCAGTGACTGAACAACAACAAAAAATGCATTCTGTTATTACACAAGTAATACGTGAAAACAGAGACAACTCCCCACCAATCATTTATTTTTTTTCCAGCTTTTTTTCAAGTATGACTGACAAACAAAAATTATGGATATTTAAGGTGTGAAACATGGTTTTTCTGATATACACAGATTGTGAAATCCTCACCATGATAAAGCTAATTAACACCTCACAGAGCTACCCTTTTGGTGGGAGAGGTGAGAACACCTAGGACTAGTCTGTTAACACATTTCAAATGTACATTTTATTACTGACTATAGTCACCACACTGTATGTTACACCCCTGGAATTTATTCATATTATAATTGGAAGTTTATACCCTTTGACCAACCTCCCCTTACCACCTCCCAACCACCGTTCCACTTCATTTCTATGAGTTCAACTGTTTTCTGGATTCTACATATAAATGAGTTCACGCAGTATTTGTCTTTCTGTGTCTGTCTTTTCTGACCAAGCATAATGTCCTCCGGGTTCATGCATATGGTTGCAAATGATAGGAGTGCCTCTTTCCTCATAGCTGAAAAACACTGCGTTGTGTTTATACATATTTTCTTTATCTAGTCACCTGTCCTCGGACACTTAGCTTGTTTCCATGTCTTGGTTATCATGACTTCTGCTGCAATAAAGTTGGGGGTGCAGGTATCTCTTTGTGACAGTGATTTTATTTCCTTGGGGTATTATCCAGAAATGGGATTGCTGAGTCATATGATGAGTCTATTTCTAATCTGTTGAGGAAACTCCACACTTTTTGCCATAGTGGGTGCACCAGTTTACATGCCGACAGTGTACCAAGTTTCCTTTTCTCCAAGTCCTTCCCCCAATCATTTAATTTATACATACACATAAGCAGATATATCTTTCCCCTCAAAATATGATCATCCAGGAAATTCCCTGGAGGCCCGGTGGTTAAGACACCGAGTTTTCACTGCCCAGGTTATGTGTTCAGTCCCTGGTTAGGGAACTAAGATCCCACAAGCTGTATGGTGCACCCCCCCGTCAAGAAAAAAGAGCATCCTGAATTTGCTGGTTTAGAGCTAGCTTTCCCCCTTAGTAGGCTTCCCTGGTGGCTCAGTTGGTAAAGAACCTGCCTACAATATAGGAGGCCTGGGTTTGATCCCTGGGGTGGGAAGAAGGAAATGGCAACCCACTCCAGCATTTTTGCCTGGTAAATCCCATGGACAGAAGAGCCTGCTGGGCTACAGTCCACGGGGCCACGATTGGGCAACTAAACAACGATAATAAAACTCATGCGGAAGCAACTGTTTAATTCATTTTATAGACGGAGGACTTCCCTGGTGATCCGGTGGTTAAGACTCTGTGCTCCCAATGCAGTGGGCATGGACTCAATCTCCAGACAGGGAACTAAGATCCCACATACCACACAATGTGGCCAAAAATATATAAAAATCCAAACAGGGAAGGATACTGAGGTGCTAAGAGGTTGACTAATTTAGAAAAATACATTGCAAAACTGGTCAATGACAGAATTAGAATTTGAGGCCAGGCAGTAATTCCAGATTCTCACTAAGCTACACTGGCCTTTTTGACAGATTAGAAACTAAATGTTCAGTAAACGGGGCTTCTCAGGTGGCTCAGTGGTAAAGAATCTGCCTGCCAATGGGTCGGGAAGATCCCCTGGAGGAGGAAATGGCAACCCAGTCCTGTATTCTTGCCGTGGACAGAGGAGCCTGACGGGCTATAGTCCATGGGGTCGCAAGAGTCAGATACAACTTAGTGACTGAACCACCACCTCCCCCCCTTAATAGTTGACTTGCAACCTTGAGAGTTATCAAGCCCACAGTATCTCACCAGCAATAAATGTCTGGTCTGAGAAAGCCACCTGCAACAAGGCATCTTCTAAGGGACACTTCTCAAACATCCTGGGAATCTGAGTCACCAGTCTGGGAGATTTTGATTTAGGAGGTCAGGGGTGAGGGCCTGAGACTCTGCATTCCTACCAAGTGCCTAAGGGATCCTGCTTGATTCACTGGTCCACGGTTATACTTTGTGTAGCAATGTCCTGAAATAATTAGTTATTAAATACTCGACCAGGCTTTCTAGAGGGTAAACCTTGGAATTCATATTTTCACTACATTCTCAAGGTGATTATAATTTTCTCTCTTTTTGTTTTTTTAGTGGGGTTTCTATTTTTATTGTTTTTATTTGCTTGATTTTTTGGTGGTAGAATATATGTAATGTCAAATTTGCCATTTTAACCATTTTGATTGTAGAAAATATTTATTTATTTTTAGCCGTGCAGGCTCTTCTCTAGTTGCCTGAGAGCGGGGGCCACTCTTCTGTGCAGATTTTCTCGCTGCGGTGATTTTTTTGTTGTGGAGCACCGGCTCTAGTCGAGCGGGCTTCGGTAGTTGCGGCTCTCAGACTTCACAGCCGTCTTAGTAGTTATGGTGCTTGGGCTTAGTTGCCCCGCAGCATGTGGGATCTTCCCGGATCGGGGATCAAACCGATGTCCCCTGCATTACAAGGCAGAGTCTTAACCCCTGGGCCCCCAAGAAGCCCCATTTTAACCATTTGAAATTATGCAATTCAAAGGCATTATGCACATGCATGGCACTTGGCAACCATCACTGCTCTTCAGTTCCAGAACTTCTTCATCCAAAAAAGGAAACCCCACATCCTATATCAGTCCCTCCCTATTCTCCTCTTCCCCAGCTGGGGGCAGTCGTGGATCTGTTTGGGGGTCTTGTTTGTTTGGCTGTTTTGCTGCGATGTGACGTTCGGGATCTTAGTTCCCTAACCAGGGATTGAACCTGTGCTCTCTGCAGTGGAAGCACAGAGTCCTAACCACTGGACTGCCAGGGAATTCCCCAAATCTGCTTTCTGTCTCTCTTTCTGTCTATTCTGGATATTTCATAGAAATCGAATCACCCCATATGTGATTTTTTGTGTCTGGCTCCTTTTACCCAGTATGATGCTTTTAAGGTTCATCCGAGTTGTAGCATGTGTCAGTGATTTATTCTTTTCCCAAGGTGTCTCTTATGTCATCTGCAGGTGGAGAACAAGCAGGATCCTATCTGGACAATGTAGCAGTAGGGGCTGAGAGTACAAGCTCTATGATTTGATGGTCAGTTACATCCCCTTGGAAAGCCTCAGTTTGCTCATCTGTAAAATGGGGTAATAGCCCATCCCTCGCAGAGTCGGACACGACTGAAGAGACTTAGCTCACAAGCATAGGACTATTTGCAAAGTGACTGGCATATGTTAAGAGCTCAGTTAACTATTAGGTACTGCTGTTCTTCCATCTTAGGGGTATGCTGTAATCAGTCAGACCAATCTCCTACAGTTGGACATTATGGTTTTTCCTATTTTTCTGCTTTTTCAACAAATGCTGAGACAAACATCTTTAAATACTGTAACACATGTCCCATTATTTCTTTAGCATTAAACCCCAGAAGTGGCATTGATGGGTCAAAATTTTATTTGCATTATGAAATATCTCTGACATGTAGAAAAAACAGGGAATATAGTGAATTCACGGCTTCCACCTGCAGGCTTAGAAAAAATAATTGCAGGTAAGGATGTCCTAAGTAGCTTTTCTGACTGCATTCCTTCCGCTCTCCCCCAGGGGTCGCCACTAGGGCACCCCCACCCCCACCCCCAACCCCATGTCATACCCAGGCAAGTTTGCGTTTTATTACCTGTCCACACATAACTCCTGTTTCTTTTTTTTCTTTTTTTCTCTTTAATCGTATGCATTCGACTCTGTAAACTTCTGCAACTAGCAGCATGCTTTGGGATTGTCAAGGCTGATATACCAAGTGCTGAATCACCCGCTTTCACTGCTGTATAGCGTTCCCCTACGTGAAGATGCTCGAGGCAGTGCTTAGTCGCTCAGTCGTGTCCGACTCTTCGCGACCCCATGGACTGTAGCCCGCCAGGCTCCTCTGTCCCTGAGGATTCTACAGGCAAAAATACTGGAGTGGGTATTCTCCAGGGGATCTTCCCAACCCAGGGATCAAACCCAGGTCTCCCTCATTGCAGGAGAATTCTTTTACTGTCTGAGCCATCCTTGGTGGAAGTGGGTGGGGGGAATGTGCCTAGGTTGGGGGTGTCTCAGATCTGAGCTTAAGTCCTAGTTGGGGAAAGGACAGTAAGAACAGAGGGTGAGAGCGTGGAAGCGCAGATGAAAGACCCCGAGGAAGGTGTTCAGGAAGATCTCTCAAAGAGGGGTTCTCATTTTATAGATGTGAGCCCGAGGCCCATAGAGGGCAAGCCACTTTTCCACAGTCACAGAAGGACTGTTTGCAGAAACCAGCTTCATACATTCATTCCTTCAGCACAAATTAACGAAGCACCTATTCCATGCTACGCATTGTTCCAAGAGCACAGGATATTTAGCAGTCAACAAAACAAAGACCGCCTGCTCCAAGTGTGGGGCTTATTATTCCGAGCGTAATTATGATGAATTGCTAATTATGTTTGCCTCTAGGATTGTAGCAGGAGGGTGATCCCTACTGGGGGCATCGGGGGGGTGCCCCATGAGAGCACCCCATGAGTCACGGCTTTCTCCTAAGCCCCTACTTCCGTCTTTCTGACCGATTCACCCACAGAGTGGGGGTACTCAAAATTAAACAGGGTTTTTTGGGGGACGAGAAGGTGATCTAGAGCGGGGAAGGAAAGGAAAAGCCCTTTGTACCCTGCAGGGTTGTCAATAAAGTTTTGTCGCCTTGGCAACCGCAGGTCCAGTCGAGTTGGGGGTAGGGGGGATGGAAAGAGAGAACAGAAGTGCGCGCGCATTCACCCCCGCTCGTCGGCCGTGGCTTTCCTGCTTTCTCCCTCTGGTGGCCGAAGGTTTAGCCAGAGAAAGAGACAGGGAGGGCGTGACCCTAACGGTGACAGGCGGAGACCTTAGCCAATGGAAGCATGAGTCGCTCCAAGGCCAACCAATTACACGCGGGCTCTGTAGCCGACGGAACCCTCCCTCTCTCTTCTTGTACCCAAATAACCCGACCCAAACCCGAGTTTCGCCCGGAGCGACAGCGCTTTCGGCCAATGAGGGCGTCAACTTCTGGCCGTGGGCGGGGATACGTCTCCATGGCAACGGCGGAAGGACAGCGGCGGCAGCCACTAGGTGCACTTGGCTGCGCTTTGACGGCAGCGCGGGTGTGGCGGGGTTCTGTAGGGGCACCGAAGGGGGGCGATAGGGGCGGGGCACAACGGAGCCTGACCAATGTCGGCGGCGCAAGCTTCTCGGCAATCGAAGAGTGGCGGAGACGTTGGCCAATGGGAGGCCATAGTGGCCGCGGCGGGGCGGGCCCGGCGGGGCTAACTGGAGGCGCGGCGACCCGGTCTGACGAGAGCTGGAGGAGGCTGTGGGAGGTGGTGGCAGCCGCGGCGCGGGCGCCTGAGGAGGAGGAGGAGGAGAAGCGGGTGAGGGGCGGCGCGGGGCCCGACCTCTGAGCCCCTTCTCGGCCCCCGCCCCGCGCCGCCTTGGCTCCCGGTCGTCCCCAGCCCCGTCTGTCCCCCGGCCCGCCCGCCCCTCCTCGTGTCCAGGCGCCTACGTCTCCTGGCCCTTCGGCGAGCCTCACGCTGCTCTCGGTGCCCAGCCCCTTCCCTGTGCTTCCTCCCCCAGTCCCCGCTGTCGCGCTTCAGGCCCTTCCCTGGACCCTCAGCTCGCCCTCTGACTCTGCACTCCCGTCCTTGGCCCTCAGGCGCGTCCCTTGCACTCTCGCCGCCTGCCCAGGCCCCTGGAAACCACCCCCTCCCAGGTCCTCCCCAGGCCTGTGTCTGCTCCCCCCAGTTTCCCTCAGCACCTCAGGCCTTTAACCTGCGTTCTCACTGCCTACCCAGGCTCTACTCTGGAGCCTGGGCGCGCTCCTCGCGGCTCAGGGTTCCTTCCTGGAGCCCCAGGACTCCCCTTGGCCCCGTTTGCTTCTCCAACCCCGTTGTGGAACCCCTGGGCTGCCCCCCTCTACCTTCCCAAGACCCTCCCTGGACCTCCAGGTCCTTCTCTGCTTTCGCTGGAGCCCTGGTCTTCCTGCTGGCTTTTCCTGGGGTCCTCGCTGGGTCCCCAAGCCTTCCTGCCGCCCTCCCCCGCGGGCAGCCCGGGCCTTCTCCCTGCGCTGGCTCCCTCCCTGTTGTGTCCGCATTTTGCCTTTACCCCCTTGCCCCTCTGCAGCTTCAGTTCCGTCCCAGCGCCGTCTCTCAGCGCCCCCTCTTTATTTTTCCTGAGCCTTCGGGTCTCCTCTGCCCCCTTTCCCAGCCGCTGTAGCTCCTGGCCTCTCTCCAGCTCCCCTTCCTCGCATTCCCACGTCGACTCCCCGAAGCACCCTGGTGTGGGTGCCGGGCAGGCCTCCGCCGTCGGGGTTAGGAGGCTTGTTTTGTTTTCGTTTTGCTGGTCGCCGTCCTTCTCCTGTGTTTTTTCTGGGCCTCCTCTGCCTCTCCACACGTTCTTTTTCTCTCCCCCCTCCCCGCGCTTTGTCCTCTGCGCCCCTCCCCCTGAATCCTTGGAGAGAGAGCAGGTGCTGGAGCCTTCTTCGGCTCTCCCTCCCCTCACCACCCCCCCCTCCTGACTGCCTGAGGTTTCACCCCGAGCCTTTGGAGGAGGGCTCCCTAGGGCTCTTGGGGAGGCGGGTGGCGGCCGAGACAGGGAGAGCAGGGGTGGGCTGAGGAACTAGCGGTTCTGGCGGGGCAGGAGCTGCTGCCCGGGGCCCCCTGACTCCCACCTCCTGCAGGTCTAAGCCTTCAGGGTTATCCCAGACTGCCAATTAATGAGCCTTCCCTGGTCTGTAGGGACCTTTGCGTGCCTGCGCGCGTGTGTACATGTATGTGGGAGTCCTAGGAAATCTGCGTGCACACACGGGGTCTGTGAATGTGTGTGTGTGGGCAAGGGGGGGAGTTGTCATAAGTGGTTGGAGGGTTTATGTCTGTGCTCAGGAGGCTGCAGAGGTGCAACTACTAAGGATGGTGGCTGGTATTTCTGGGGGGGTCTCCCCAGTGTCAGAAGCACTTGTTGCATTTCGCCTTCACTGAGAGCCCTGCGAAGTCAGTACGGCCTCTCTCCCCGCTTTATAGATGAGGAGGCCAGAGGGCCCACCCCAGGCTCACAGGGCTCACAAGTGGCACAGAGCAAGCACACACGCAGGATCCCAGCACCGTGCCCCCTGCCCCCCACCCCCTGCCGCCGCCGCCAGAGACAGCATGGTGCGTGGGGCACCATGGGGCCCGACAGAGTAACGGCCAGAGAGCTGTGTGAGAACGACGACCTGGCCACCAGCCTCGTCCTGGACCCCTACCTCGGCTTCCGCACCCACAAGATGAACGTCAGGTGAGGCGACCCCGGGGAGGGTGGACCCAGGGATCTCGGGACCCCTGCCCTGCCACCGCCACCCCTCTGCCCCATCCTCCTCTCAGCTCCCAGCGGGGGTGGGGTGGGGCCTGGGAAGGCCCACAGGGAATAGGCCAAGGCCCTGGGACCCAGGCATGCCCTCTCCCCCAGCCCCGTGCCCCCCCTGCGACGACAGCACCACCTGCGCTCAGCTCTGGAGGCCTTCCTGAGGCAGCGGGACCTGGAGGCTGCGTACCGGGCCCTGACGCTGGGAGGCTGGATGGCCCACTACTTCCAGAGCCGGGGCCCACGGCAGGAGGCTGCCCTCAAGACCCACGTGAGGGAGCCCTTCCCTTTCCTCCCCTTGGCCCTCATGTTCTCCTGTCTCCCCCACCTGTCTCGGGCCCTCTGCCCTGTCGGGCAGACCCTCAGCGCAGCCCCCCAGGACCCCCTGACTTCCTATCCATTGGGACCATCTAAAGCAAGGCTCAGACTCCTAGGACAGGTGCGTTGGGGGGCCCTCTGAGATGGAGTCTAACCTCTTCATTTGACAGATGAGGAAACTGAGGCCCCGACAGGGGAAGTGAGCCCCCTGAGACCACACAGTAAGTCAGTGGCAGAGCAGGACTAGAACCCAGGAGAGAGAGGGCCAAGGACAACCCTGCCCCAGCTCCTCACCCCACCCACCCCCTCACCTCCCCCAGATCTATCGCTACCTCCGCGCCTTCCTGCCTGAAAGTGGCTTCACCATCTTGCCCTGTACCCGTTATTCCATGGAGACAAACGGAGCCAAGATTGTGTCAACTCGCGCATGGTAAGAGGGCAGGACTCGCAGCCCAGGCCTGACAGGAGGCATCTCTCCCCGGGGACCGCTGGGAGAAGACACCCCTGCCCTTGTGGAGGAGACCCCGCACTGAGGCGACAGGGCCACGAAGATGTCTGTGTTGAGAGAAAGAATGCGGGGCCTGGCCCCCAGGACCTCCCTGGCCTACCACAGCCCTGCGGGAGATGAAACCCCCTCCAGGGACCCAGGCTTCCTGGGACTGCTGGGAAAGATCTGACCTTGCGCCCAAGAGTGCACTGCTGTCCTTTTTCTCATCCCTACCAGACCCCGCCCCCCCCCCACCAACAAGTAGCAATCACTGCTGGGTACAAGGGCAGCCCAGTGAGCAGGAAGAACCCTGCCCTCTGCTCACAGTCTAGTGAGAAGGGGGCTGGTAGTGGTGCAAGCTCGCAGGGCTGACTACAGCTGCGCAGTTCTTCCTGAGCCTGCCTGGGAATTTTGAGTGTGTACTTGGGGGCCAGGCCTAGGCTGAGACCCTCATAATGACTAAAGGGTCTAGTGAAGAGCCTGGGGTGCCTGGAGGCGGGGGGCTTCCAGGCAGGACTGGAACGAGGGAAGCTGAGGCAGTGGGTGCCAGAGGAGCCCAGAGCAGGAGAGGATGCGTGCCAGGCATCTGTGGGTGTAGGGCAGCAGTGTGACTTTCAGAGACATTTGGGCAGAGGAGCGCGCTGGCCCGTAGCAGCTCTTCCCACAGGAGGCCTGGGATGAGAGGCCCCTGTCCCCAGCGCTGGTGCTTGGGGAGGTACTCACAGACCCACATTGAGTGGCTTCTTGGCAGGAAAAAGAACGAGAAGCTGGAGTTGCTGGTGGGCTGCATCGCCGAGCTGCGGGAGGCCGACGAGGAGCTACTGAGGGCCGGGGAGAACGACTTCAGCATCATGTACTCGACCCGCAAGCGCAGCGCTCAGCTGTGGCTTGGCCCGGCCGCCTTCATCAACCACGGTGGGGGCGGGGCAAGGGGCCGGCACTGGGGTGGGGGGTGGGGTGGGGGAGGGGCGTGCCCCAGCTTTCTGGCTCCTCTGACCTGAGGTCTCTTCTCTCCCCTGCACACCCACAACTGGTTCCAGACTGCAAACCCAACTGCAAGGTGAGACCTGGGGGTCCCCACATCCCGGGAGGAATGGGCACGTGGGGAGGGGCTTTCGGGTCAGTGAAGAGCTAGAAACTGTCCGGGGTGTCCCCACCTGACCATGCAGCTTCCCACCTGTCCTTCCCCGTGCCGGGAGGTAGGAGGGGACTCTGGTAGAGTCACACTGGAACCCAGTCACACTGTCACCTCCTGGCTGCAGTGCCCGCTCTCCGAACCTTGGTTGGGGGCGGGGCCAGTTGAGGGGGAGGGTGGTGGTGGTGGTGGGCAGACCCGAAGTGCCCCAGTCTGGCCTCCCAGGCAGAAGCCCCTGCAGCTGTGATGATAGCAGGAGGCGGGGGAGGCCTCGGGAGTGAGGTCAGAGAGAGCCCTGCCCTGGAGATCCAGGGCTTCTGCTGATAGGAGGCCCCGGGAGGCAGAGGGAGGCCCCCCTCTTCTGCGTGGGAGGAAGGAATGACGCCCAGCTGGGCCTTGGGCGTGCGCCCTGAAAGTGTGGGCCTCCCTGGCCTTGGCCGTCCTCCAGAGCCCCCCACACGAGGGGGTTGGGGTCCTGGCTCCCCCGCCTGGGCCCTGGTTTGTCCTCTCAGACGGGAAAGGGCGGAACTTGCCTGCTGGCGCAGCTGTGAAGTCGGGCGTGTGGCAGTGTCCTCTGGGCTTCGGGGCACAGACGGTGGGAGGGGGAGGAGGCAGGGCTTGGTGAGGGGGGCACCAGCCGCCTTGTGGTGCAGAGCCAAGGCTGTGCCGGTCAGGGCCAGGAGCTGGAGGAGTAGAGTTTTCCCAGGTGTTGAGGGCGAAGGGGCGCACGCTAGGGCATCTCGGATGGGGCGCCAGGCTGGGGGTGCTGGGAGGTCGTGGCACGGGGGCTCCCCTCGTGTGCGAGCTCGGTCACCCCATGGTGGCTCCCGTGGGGTGCTGGGGGTTGGTGTGGAGGTGGGGTACAGGCCAAGGCTTGTGGGTAGCCCAGGGCAGGGAGGCCCTGAGAGGCCGGCTCCAGAGGGGTCTTAGGCATGGAGGGAATGCGGACACCTGGCATTGCCTGCTCGGGAGACGCCAGCCAGCTGTCCTGGCGTCAGGCAGACCAGTGGCCAGGGCCACTCCCAGGTGTGTGTCAGGCTGGGACAGACAGATGAATGGACAGATGGACAGGCGGGTGGGTGGGAGTCCCGCCTCTTCCAGAGGAGGAACCTAGAGGCAGGCAAGGGGGGTGGTGATCCTGGGTTGAGGCTGGGGGTGGACCCGGGCCTGGATAAGGGGAGGCGGCAGAAGCAGGCGGTGCGGGGCCCGGCCACCCGAGGAGCCAGGGGATGGGCCGGAGGGAGCGGTTCCTGTGCGTTGCCAGGCCCGCTTAGGTCATCGTCCTGCAGCGAGGGCGGGAGCCGGCAAAGCAGTGGGGGGACCAGGGAGCCAGTGCTGAGGGCAGGCCCTGGGCAGGGCGCGTCCCGGGGCTCGGCCCCTGCCCATCCCAGGGGTGGGCCGTGAGGCCAGGGGCCCAGGCCAGGCCAGGCGGTGGGGGCAGAGAGCCAGGCCACCCTCAGGGCGGGGCGCTGAGCCTCCGGCCCCCAGTTTGTGCCTGCAGATGGAAACGCAGCCTGCGTGAAGGTGCTCCGGGACATCGAGCCGGGGGACGAGGTGACCTGTTTCTACGGCGAGGGCTTCTTCGGCGAGAAGAACGAGCACTGTGAATGCTACACCTGCGAGAGGTGGGCTGTGGTCCGTGGGGCTGGGAGCCGGAAGTGCATCCTCGGAGGCCCAGCCCTCCCTCCTCACCGCCCTCCCACCCCCAGGAGAGGCGAGGGCGCTTTCCGACTGCGGCCCAGGGAACCCCTGCCGCCCCGGCCGCTGGACAAGTACGAGCTCCGGGAGACCAAGCGGCGGTTGCAGCAAGGTCTGGACAGGCCCCGGTCCTGTGCCCACCCACCCCCATGGCGCCGGGACCCCTTCTGCGGTGAGCACGGGGTGGGCGCTGTCCCGCAGGCCCATCCCCTGCCCTGTCTTTGCTCTCCTCCTGTCTCGTCCCTCCTCCCACATCACTCCCTGGGTCTGTCCCCTCTGATGACCAGGAAGAGCCTTGGAGGAGGCGGCCTGAGCAGGAGCTTTGCCCTTGCGAGAGCCTTGCTCATGCAGCCGCCCTTTCCTCCCTGCGCTCCCCCACCCGGGCCTCCACAGCCGCCTGCCAGCCCCTGCGCCCCCCGCCCTGCAGCGCCCGCCTAGACGCCTCGCCCCTCTGGCTCCACTGGCTGCCCCAGCCCCAGCTCCGTGTGCGTCCCCGGAGGCGCCGCCGCCTGCAGCCCCGGCGAGCCCCGCCACCTCCGGTTCTCCGAGTTGCCCGCATCTCCCTGCACCGGTGGGGAGGCTGCGGCCCCCACTGCTGCCTGCGGGCGGAGGTCCAGGTGGCCCTGGGTCAGGCCCCCCGCGCCCGCTGGGCCCCCCAGCTGGACTGGCACTGGGCCCGGCGCTACGGGCTGCCTTCTGTGGTCCGTGTGGGTCTGAGCCGCGTGCTGCCAGCCCTGCCTCCCACTGCCAGCGCCGCCCCTGCTAAGACCCCCGGCCCCACCTCTGTCCCCAAGCAGGCCCTGGCCTTCACCCCGTTCTCCCCACCCAAGCGCCTGCGTCTGGTGGTCAGCCATGGCTCCATTGACCTGGATGTCAACAGTGATGGGCCGTGATGGGCTGGACAGGGAGGCCTGGGCTGGGAGAGCAGGGTGTCCTTCCTTGGTCCCCTCCTGCCCAGCTTCTCTGGGAGCCACCTCCAGAAGGAGCTCTTGGACCTCTGGGAAGGAGTTGACCTTCGACTCCAGCACAGCTTTGACCTGGGGGCAGGTTGACTTGGACACCCCCAGGGATCTGACCCCTGACCTTTTGTGACTGCTGACCCCTGAGCCACCCCCACCCTGGCAGGGAGCCCTGGCCACTGCCGCCCACCGCCCACCCCCCACCCCCCGACCGCAGCCCCGGCTCCAGGGCTGAAGGAGCCGTTCCTTGCCCACCTCCTTCTCCTGCTCGGGGAGCGAAGCCATAGGGGCGGGCCGCCTGCAGGCCTGGGGGAGGTGGGGCTGGCTGGAGTGGCCTCCCTAGACACTGCCCTGTGGGGGAGGGGTCAGCTTGCTCTCAGCCTGTGACTGTCTGAGTGGGGGGCGAGGGGGGCTGGCCAGGGGCTCATCCCCACCACCCCCGTGGGTCTCAGGGAGGCCGGGTGCGACCTCATCTTTCTCATGGTGCTATCCCTGGTGCTACTGGGGTGTGGGGGGTCTCTCCCCTCCCCCACACCAGAATGGGATATGTCGGGGGGTTGGAAGCACTTGAACTTTTTATTTTATTAAAACGTTGTTATAAGCAGCGCTCCTGGAAGCGTTTCATTTTGACTTACATTCTGAAGCGGTGTCCGTTGGGAGGGTGAGACCCTACGCCTCGCTGGGGAGACCAGACTGGGACGAGGCAGCCAAGACCTTGGGCCCTGTAAAGCTTGGGAGGGTGAAAGGACAGTGGACTCTGAGGATGACCGGGTACAGAGGCAAGAATGACACTACCACACCAACTGTGCTCATGGAGAATGCTTCCAGACCCATTGTCTCATGCAGGAGGGCGTCTGCCCATTTTCCAGATGAGATCACTGAGGTCCAGCAATTAGAGTGACTCACCCTGGGTCACATGGGGCCAGATCACCCTTGTCTGAAGTCCGAGTCCCTCGTGTGTCACCTGGGTTGGCCTAGCTCCATGAGGCCAGGACAGTGAATTGTCTCATTTCTTGAGATCCAGTTCTGTTTTCAGTTCCCTGACCAGGGATTGAACCTGGGGCCATGGTGGTGAAAGCCCAGAATCCTAACCCCTGGACCACCAGAGAACTCCTCCCACCACCTCTTGATCCTCCCCTCAACCCCCTTTTACAGAAATACTGCTGCTAAAAAAATAAAAATTAAAAAAAAAATACTGCTGCTAAGTTGAGTCAGTCATGTCCAACTCTGTGCGACCCCATAGACGGCAGCCCACCAGGCTCCCCCGTCCCTGGGATTCTCCAGGCAAGAACACTGGAGTGGATTGCCATTTCCTTCTCCAATGCATGAAAGTGACAAGTGAAAGTGAAGTCACTCAGTCGTGTTCGACTTGTCTCAACCCCATGGACTGCAGCCCACCAGGCTCCTCCGTCCATGTCCATGGGATTTTCCAGGCAAGAGTACTGGAGTGGGTTGCCATTGCCTTCTACAGAAATACAGCTGACAATTGGCACTTCCTAATACCGGGCGCCCCCCCAAACCCCTGCAAAGTGTCTTGTGGACATTTTTCTTCTTGTTCATTGAGGCCTCATGAGCATATCACAAGTGTCGCGGTCGGGTGTGGGCTGCAGGCCCTGGTTTATCTCCTCCATGACAACCATGGCAAAGTTTACGCTGGAGGCTGACAAGACCAGGCTGTGTTGGTGAGGAACGTGGAGGGCCTGAGGGGACTGTCGGAAGACCCGGGTGGGCCAACAGGGTGGCCAGTTCACAGCAGGTAACTATTCTTTTTAACTTTAAAATGTTTCATGTACGTATGAAGTTTGAAGTGAAAGTCGCTCAGTTGTGTCTGAGTCTTGGTGGCCCCATGGGCTGTGGCCCATCAGGCTCCTCTGTCCCTGGAATTCTCTAGGCAAGAATACTGGAGTTGGCTGCCATTCCCTTCTCCGGGGGGTCTTCCTGACCCAGGGATAGTATCCAGGTCTTCTGCATTGCAGGCAGACTACCATCTGAGCCACCAGGAAAGACCATTTATGTGTAGCCTGTTTGATTCCTTTGAGAACGAGGAAGTGTGTCTTTGTTCCATGCGAGTCCTACTGAACCCTGTTAGCTTTCTCCCTGAGGTGGGAGAGGACCTCCCAGTCAGCACGTGGCAGTGAGGAGGGTGACAGAGACGGCCGGCACAGCCACTAAGGAACCCGTTCCTCTAAACAAGCAGAAGTCCATGCCTTCTAGACAAATGTGACGACCGAGCAAGTCTTAGCCTGGATGGACGCTGGAGGTTCTGAGGGCCTCCTGGAAGCCCATTTCCCATGTAGTAACTGCACATGCACATGCGCGTTCTGAGCCCAGAGGGCTGAGAGCCTTCATCCAACCCTCAAAAGCGTCTGGACCTGAAAACAACGGAGATGAGGAACCAGCGATCTGGGTCTCTTATCCTCAGCACTGCTGCCGCCTTGAGCTGCCCGTCCTGTGTCTCAGGACGAGGACTGGCCTCTCCATCCTCCACCCAGAGATGCCAGTAGCACCCCCTCCGTGGTGACAAAAATATCTGTGGTCCTTGCCAAATGTACCCCTGGGGGCCATCCTCTGGGACGGTAGGTAGTACAACCACCTCCATCACGGCCCCAGGCACCCTCGCATCTGCCTCCACAGCCGAGCTGCCAAGATGGCCGCGCACCTCTGCAGATGATCCTGGAGGGCAGGCGCATCTGCCTGAGGCCGCAGAGCTGGTACTGCGCCGAGCCCACCATGCACCGCCAGGCAGAGAGAGCCCCAGCCTCAACAGGGAGCTGAGAGACGTCCTTGTCGAATCCTGTGAGCCGTCAGGCCCTGAGTGGGGTGTCGACATGGAGCTGAGTCTGGGCAAGCCCTGGGGGAGGGCCGGAGGGTCGAGGTTCAGGCTGAGAACCCCATCATGGACCAGGTGCCCAGAGCAAGGAAACGGGAAGGCTGGGCCGGAGGAGAAGGAGAAGCAGAAAGCCGAAAGAAATGGGAAATAATTCCAGCCCAGAGTCTCAGAAAGTGCCGCACGCTGTGCCTGAGACAGCAGGGAAAGCCAGGCAGGACACTCAGGCCTGGCTCCCATTTCTCCCCTTGAGGGCGCTCTCTGACCCTTTTACCCTCAGCCTCCAGGAGCTCCCAGGTGGCGCTAGTGGTGAAGAACCCAGAACCCGCCTGCCAATGCAGGTGAAATGGGTTCGATCACTGGCTGGGTCGGGAACATCCCCCTGGAGGAGGGCATGGCAACCCACCCCAGTAGTCTTGCCTGGAGAAGCCCATGGACAGAGGAGCCTGGCAGGCCACAGTCCATGGGGTCACAAAGAGTCGGACACAACTGAGGCGACAGCACACACCAGGAGCTCCAGGGCCCTGTTGGTGGGTTTGGTCATCGTGGGCTTGCTGATCAGAAGGGCAACTGACAGTCACCCCACCACCTGGTGTGATACTGGGCCCCAGAACTAGACCGACATGCTGCAGGTTGTCTAACAGATGGAGATCGCACACCCCCTGAGAGCAGCTGGGCTGGACACTGTTCTGGCTGGTCACACGGCATCATCCTACCCACGGCCCTGGAAAGTGTAGGTGAGATCACCACTGTGATCTGGGTGAGAAGGCCCCAGCCCAGAGGCCTTAGGGAGTCTGTCTGGGGCCACAGGGCTGGCAGGCTTCAGGGCTGGAACTTGAACCCATGTTCAGAGCTCATCCAGGCTCTGAGGTCTTTGGGAAAGAGGCAGGTACCAGAAGGAAGGCTGGCTCTGTGCCCACGGGAGGCCCAGGGCTCGGTTCAGCAGTGGCTTCCATGGGATGGTGTGGTGGATGGACAGAGAGCACAGTGCCAGGAGGGCTCAGGGAGCAAAGGGCTTTGTGATTCTGTGATCCTGAACCTGTCAGGGGAGGCGGGAGCTGCAGAGGGCCGGGAAGAGGGTGGTGGTGATGAGAGGAGGCTGGAAGAGGGTGAGGATGGAGAGGAGGGGGGCGGGGATGCAGGTGAGGGGAGGGGTCGGGGAAGGGAGACGCCAGAGGCCTCTGTTTCCTTTGTCCTGGGAGGCTGACCCGGGGGTTTCAGGATGCAGCCAGGCAACGCTGACCCGGGAGTGGTGGAGGAGGTGTTCACAGCCAGAGTTTGGGGCCTGAGAGTGTTGGTCCGCTGGCTGGAGGTGAGGTGGGTCTGGCCCTGCCCTGGGCTCAGGCATCCAGCAGACAGAGGTGGCCAGCCGGGAGGTTGGGCGAGTCAGAATGTCCGAGAGGTGTTGGAGGGATGGGGCTGGGATCCTGGCCCCAGAAGGGAAGAAGGGGGAACTGGGAGGGGCTGCGGCGGCACTGGCGCCTGTGAAGGTCGGGAGGCCAGCCGAGGCCGCACAGGTGTCAGACCCTGTGCTTGGCACTACCTGGGTGACCTCAGCGAGTGCTCAGACCGCCTCTGGTCCGTGCTGTGACTCAGAGCTGCCTTGCCCGCGTGGCATCGCGGCTTGCTTTCTTCCCTGCGGCAGCGCCACCTCTGTGCGGGCCAGAGGTCTGCAGGTCAGGGGAGGTCGCGAGAATGCCTCACACCGCCCCCCCACCCACTGCCATAGCTTCCAGCCTGTCTGTCTGTCTGAGTCCACACCCTGTGCCCTCATTTGCCCGGGTGCCTTGCAGGTTGTGGTCTGAGAGCGGGAGCCTGGGGCCAAGGTTTCGGTGGAGCCATCGTGGGAAATGGCACGTTGGGGTGTGCCCTGGAGGAGGGGGCGATGAGGGCAGTGTAGAGGTGGGGGGAGGAGTGGAAGCTGCTGTTCTCCCCCCATCTCGCCTAGCCCCTCCCGTCATCCCACCTCTCCTGATAATGGGATTTGCAGCATCTCTCTGCACAGCTGGAGAAACTGAGGTGATGCAGGTCAGGAGGCTTGTCCAGGGCCACCCAGGGAGTCATCATAAGATTAGTAATAGCCACCTTTGAACCCTAGGGTTGAATGGGGACCCTATGAGATCACTGCAGGCAGAGTCTGGGGGTCCGGGCTGCCCCAAGAGGCTGACAGCTTCAGGAGGAAACAGTCAAATCCACCCCCACCCCCCCGCCCATGCCCATCTAGGGTAGGACCGGGCTAGAAGCCCCAGGCTCCAGGTTCTGTCGAGGGTCACTCAGCCTGACTCAGGGCAATGGTGGTGGTGATGGAGGTGGCCAGAAAGGTGACATTTTGAGAAGCATCTGGAATCAGGATGAACCTCAGCATTGTTGTGCCTGAGCTTGGCTGAGGGCAGGCTCAGAGCCGGAGTGGGGTGGGAGCAAAGAATAATTCAGCCTGGAGTTCCAAGTGTCCTGGAGGAGCTCACAGGGAGGAGCTGGCAGGAGAAACTGAAGTGACATGTGTTTGAGCAGACAAGGCTGCTCCTGGCCATGGACAGGTGCTGAGAAGACCGAGGGGGCCAGGCGGGGCACCCTGTTGGGAGAGGCCCAAGTGATGGGTTCGGGGATGTGCCGGGAGGGGAGGGGAGTCAAAGGGGATGGGGGCGAGGGAAAGGAAAGAGCCAGGAATGGTCTGGAGCAGGGAGGGATGACAGGGTCAGTGCTGGGTGGTATGCACATTGCTCCTCTGTACCTGAGATGAGATGGAGGGGGTGGGACTGGTGGTCCAGGAAGGGAAGAGGACCCTGAGGGACTTGAGTGACAGGTGGGGGACTGAGAGGCAGAAGGAGCCTGGAGCCATCCTGGCGGACCAGCGCTGGGGCTCAGCCAAGGCAGACCCTACTGGAGCGGGGCGGGGCTGGGGGGGGGGGAGCTGGGAAGGGGACTGGCGGGGCTCCCTCACCCCTCCCACGACTGGAACCAGTAGTGTCGGCGGCAGGGTAGAGGAAGGGCCTCCCGATGCCCCCTATCCTTACCGACAAGACATTAAAGAGAAATACCAGCAGTAACACCGCTTTATTTGAGGCTTAAAGACGGGGCGGAGGAGGGTGAGGTTTGGGGCAGTGGGGCCCATTTTCCGGGAGACGAGAAGACGGGGTGGGGAATGTCACTGGGGCTAATTCTTAGGAGGAGAAGCCGCGCTCAGACCGTTAGATTTTCCCAGCGAAAGTCCCGTCCTTGATCTGCTCTTTCCAGCGCTGCACCTGGGGGTGGGGAAGAGGGGAGTCGGTGCCGTCCTAACTCAGCCGACCCATCCACCCTCTCCCGGCCTGTCCGCGCGGCCCTCTGTCCGCTCACCCAGCTGATGGGACACAGTGAGTGGTACACGCGGAAGTAGTACTCGCAGGGCTGTGTGCTCTTCCCTCGGCGGTTCATGGTCTTGATGCAGCGATGGCAGTCTGCCGACGGGGACGGGGCGGGGTGGGGCGGGGCGAGCCCGTGGGTAGTCCCGTCCCCACAGGAGGCCCCGCCCTCCCGCCGGGCCCGCACTCTCCCCGCCCCTCGTAGCCACGCCCTCCGAGAGGGCCAGCCCCTCCTCCTCCCCGCAAGGCCCCGCCTATCCTCTCTTCCCACCCTTCCAGGACTCTGTCACACGCCTCCAGGATAGGCCCCGCCCCTTCCGAGATTCAGTCCCAGCCCAACCTGGAAGGCTCCGCTCCGCCCTCCCAGGCCCCGCCCACCTCCCCTAACCCCCGCCCCCTCCACGACTCGGACCTTCTTCTTCCAGGCAAGGCTCCGCTCCTCCCTCGCCCCGCCCTTCCACGGGACGGTCCCGCCCCTTTTAAATAAGGTCACGCCCCTACCTGGTAGGCCCCGCCCCTTCCGAGATTCAGTCCCAGCCCAACCTGGAGGACCCTCTCTTCCCTCGCCCCGCCCCTCCACGGAACGATCCGCCCCTTTAAAAGAGGCCCCGCCCATCACCGATAGGCCCCGGCCGTCGCCGGCTCCCCCTTCCACCCCAACCTGGAGGACCCGACCCTCCACGGAACGATCCCGCCCCTTTTAAACGAGGCCACGCCCCTTTAACGAGGCCCCCGCCTCACCTGCCGTCGCCGGTTCCCCCTCCACCCCAACGGTCTCCGCGTCCTCCGGCGGGGCGCGCCCCTCCCCGCCTCGCACCTTTTCTCACCCGCCGCCTCTGACCTGGCCCGAGAGGTCTTACCCAGGAAGTTTTGGTAGCAGTTGCGGGTCTGGTTCTGGTTGGGGAAGCGCGGGTCGAAGGGCGGCGTTGGCCATTTCCCCTTGCAGGGCTTCGGGCACTCAGCACCCAGCATCGGCGAAGGCGGCGCTGCGGGGAGGGGTGAGCTCCGTGGGGCCGACCCGCACCCCTCGCTCCGCCCGGCGCCTGACGCTCGCCCTGAAGCCCAGCCCCCGTCCCCACCTGTCCGGCGCTCAGCAGGCCGTCGGCGGGTCGCTGACTCAGCTGTGCCTGTGGCTCCGTCGGGGGTGGCCCTTACTGCGGAGTCTCGAGGGTCCCAGCCCAGGAAGCACTACCCCTCGGGCCCGATTGGCTGCGCCCCCCGGAGCCCCAGCCAATGGGCGCCGCTGCGCTACAGGAAACATTGCGGGCCGCCGCGCCGGGTCGGTGCGGACGACCCCCCCTCCGCCACCCGCCGCCCCCTCTCGGTGCCGACGCGCGCACACAGGCAGCAGGCGCTACTCCGGCCGAGTCTCAGACTCGGGCTTTTAATCTCTGCGAAGCTGGGGCACCACGCGGGCTCTCCCGGGCCTCGGCCCCCGCCCCCCGCCCCGTCCCCTATATAAACGTATAGATAGCTCTGGTCTCTACCCGACGAGAAGCACCCCGCCCCTGCCCGGCCTTTTCAGCACCCTGCTTCTTACAGTAGAGGTGCACAGCACCTGGGGGCCTGTGAGGAAGAGGAAAGAGCCAGGGTAAGGGCCGGGCTGCTGGATGCCAGGGCCAGGTGTCCGGCGGACCTACAGGGCTCAGGGGCTACCTGGCCCCGCTAGGCTCCTCTGGACACTGGCGACTGAAGTTGAGTCCGTCCCATCCCACTACTGAGACTGCTGCGAGTGCGGCCTGCTGGAGAGAGAGAGAGAGAGAAAGCTAGAGAGGGCTTGGGGGACCCGCGGGAAGAGAGGAGTGAGTGTAGATGGGGGGTGGTTCCTGCTCCAGGGCCCGGCAGGCCTGACCTGGAGCCCATGTGTCCTCCGAGGTCCCTCCTAGCTTTCCCTCCCCCCTGCCTCCCCAGTGTCAAGCCTGACTCTGGATCCTTCACCCCAGCATCCAAATGCACTAACATCTCCTTCCTCTCAAGAAGTCCTATCCTGTCCCACATCCTAAATCAGCTTCCTCTTCAGGTTCCTCCTTCCCTTCCAGCGAATTCCTTGGAAAGAGCTGGTTAACGCCTCCTCTCCAATTCCCCACTTTACGTATGTGTGTGTGTGTGTTTAACGACTGGGGAAATACACACCCTGCAAAAATTACCGCTGTAATGATTTGAAAGTGTGCAACTCAGTGGCGTTAAATTGCACTCAAATATTGTGCAACCACGTAGTTCCCAGGACGTTTTCATCATCCCAGAAGGAAACCTCACATCCTTGAGGCAGTCACTCCCCATCCCTCCCACCCCTTGCAGCTCCCGGCAGGCAGCCACCAATCTGTTTCCTGTCTCTTGGGATTTGCCTCATCTGGACGTTTCATGCAAACCACATTGCACACGACATGGCCTTGTGTGTCTGGCTCCTTTCACTCAGCCACGTTTTCAAGAGTCGCAGCTCACCTGAGCCTACCCCATTCAGGTCCTCCCTCTTCCCCTCCTTGCTGTTAAATCCAGAGGTTCTGTCTCCTCCCATCTTCCTTCACCTGCTTGCAGCATTCGACACAGCTGCTCCCACGATGTTCCTGGTCATTTTCTTCACTTGGTGGGTTCAGGAGGCTGTTCCGTGCTCACCCTCTCTGACCGTGTTTTCCCTTTCCCTAAACACCGTGGACCCTGTCTCTACCTGCCCTCACTAGCTGGTGACCTCCAGGCTCATAGCTTGCAGAAACTGTCCATGTTTTGGTGACTCCCCACATCATTCTAGACTCGTGTCCAGCCGCTTACCCCACATCCTCACCTGACATCTCAGAGGAAAGATGTCCAGGACAGAATTCCCAGTCTTCTCCCTGACACCTGCTCCGCCCACAGCCTCCGCTGCCGCTCCTTCTGGGTGTCCCTGATCCCAAACCTCGAGGTCACCCTTGGTGCCACATCAAACACGCACAGCCCATGAGGTGACCCATGGGCTCAACCATCAGAGCATCTGCAGAGCCCCACTCCTCCGTACTCCCGTCCCTGCCTCTCTGGTCCAAGCCACCATCACTTTTGCCTCGGTCACCATGGCAACGGCCTGTCCCACTCCTCTCCTGGCGTCCATCTGTCCCCCTCCACCTCTCCACCCTTCAGCCAGAGAGCGTCCTTTCTAATATATGTAAGTTCCAGCCGTCCTGCTCAAAACCCTCCAGGGCCACTCAGCAGCGAACCCACACTACTTCAGGTGGACTGCAAGGCCCTGTGTGACCGCGATTCCCACCCCAGGATGTCCCAGAGCTCCGAGACAGTCCAACACATCACGTGCTCTCCTGCCTCAGGGACTCTGCCGCGGCTGTCCTTTCTGAAGGGACATCCCCAGATGTCCGCACAGCTTCCTCACCTACCTCCTTGAGATCTTCACACAGATGATGCCAGCTCACTGAGTCCCTCCTGGACCAACTCAACTCAGTCCCGGAACCTGCCTACCCCCACACCTAACTCTCCCTACCCTGCGATGTGCCCAGAGCCCTCCCACTTTCTAATGTACGATATAATTAATGTGGATTCTGTCGTCAGAGTTGCCAACCTCAGCACTATTGCGATCTTGTAGGGCTTCATCCTTTGGTGGGGGGCACCATCCCTTACACTGTGGGATGTTGAGGGGTATCCCTGGGCTCCACAAAGATGCCAGGAGCAACCCCCTCCCCTGAATTGCTCCGTGCCATGTCCCTAGTGCATAGAATGATGCCTGGCACCTGGTCGATGCTCACTCTATGCTGAGAGCCCAGAGGGAAGTGAGGAAAGAGGGAGTGAGCCCCCTGCCTCCTCGTGGACACCAGGTAGAGAGGATCATGACCACCGCCAAATACCTGGGCGAAGGAGCGAAGGCGCCCAGCTCCTCCTTTATCTTCTCTACCTTGAAGGCCTCGTCCTTCATACTCTGGATTTCCAAGAGGGTGGGCAGGAGGATCTCCAAGTTCGACCCCACTGTGGCCACAGGGCCCTGGTCTGGCCCCCTCTCAGGTTCTTGAGACACCTTCCTGGGCTGCTGGGAGACCCTGGCCTCCATCTTTGAGATGGGGGTCAGCGAGGTGGGTGACTCGGGTATGTCCTCCCACCTCGTGGCGGGCAGAGGGATGGGAGTCTGAAAGGCAACATTCATCTTGGGGCTGCTGGCCACATGCCTGGGGCGAGAGGACACATTGGAAGGTCCCTTTGAGTCCTGGGGCATCTCCTCCACCCTGACCCCCAACTGTGGCTGCTCCCTGACCCCCGCCAGTGTCTCCTCCAGCATGGACAAATGGGTGGGGCTAAGGGGTACCCTGCCCATCGTGGACAAGTCACGCCCCTGTGAAGTTGAGAACCAGGAGGGCAGGTCGACCAGAGCCGACCTCAAGGTGGGATCCTTGGAGCCGGCAATGATCATCAGCTTGGCAAGGGTGAGCCCTTCCACAGAGAAGGGCCTGGTCTGCTCCTGGGGGGCTTGTTGGATGGCCAGTTTCTTGGACTTGACCCACTTCTTCTGCTGCCCCACCTCCTTGGATTTGAAGCCTGGCATGTCCTGAGCGATCTCTTCCTTCATTGTGTGGACCCTGTCCTCCAGCTTGCCCTTGCCCTTCAAGCCGTCCACGGCGATCTCCTGGGCCCTGCGGATCAGGACTTCCTCCGACATCTTCTCGGTGGTGGTAAAAGGCACCTCCACGGTCGTTTTCTGAGTTCTCGTCTCTACCACGTTCTTCTCCTTGGTGCCCATCAACTTCACTGGCTCTGGCTTCGCTTCAGGCTTCCTCTTCTCAAGCAGGTCCCCTGTGTGGCTTCTGGCAGGCACCACGCTGACACTGTCAGGGCCCAGTGTCATGCGGTGTTGGGTGGATGAGGTCAGATCCTTCAGGGATGGGGCAGGTAGGAACACAGATTTTCTGTTGGGAGCAGGGTGGGAAACAGCCTTTGGGGAAACACCAAGTGTTCCTGGGGCCCTCTGAGATGGCACAGCCATGGCTGGGGCCTTCTGGGGGATGGCTGGTGCATGACGGGGCTTCTGAGATGGGCCAGGCACGGCTGTGGCCTTTTGGGGAACGGTTGGTGCATGAGGGGGGTTCTGAAATGGGCCTTTTTGGGGAGCACGAGGATAAGCTGTGGCCTTCTGGGAGGGGCCAGGCGCAGTGGACATCTGCAGTGGAGCCGGCACAGCCGAGACCCTCTTAGACTGGTCAAGGATGAAGGGAGCCTTCCGAGGGGCAGCGGGCACAGCTGGAGGCTTCCAGGTGCGCGGCAGCGGCCTGGCCTTCTCGTTGAAACTGGGGAAGTCGGGAGTGTAGGCGGCTGGGCGGATGGAGCAGGTGGACATGGTGCTGGTCTCAGGGTCCATCAGGTTGTGCACATCCTGCTGCCACGCGCACATATCCAGGTCGTCACAGGCGCCCAGCAGGGGCATTTCAGGGCTGTCCTCCGAGATGCAGTGTAAAGGGGTCTCCAATAAGCCTGCCAGGCACGTGCCACCCTCAGAGTCAGAGCAACCCTGCGGGTGGGGGACGGGAGGGCATTGGTGGTCAGGCTGCTGGAGACGCCTGGAAGCCGGCCGTGGCCCCACCTCCCTTAGAACCGGAAGTGCAGACCCCCGCCCCTCCCCCCTCAGGCCCGGGGGTCCAGGCCCCCAGCCCCCCCTGCCCTGTCTCAAGTGTTGCCCCAGCCCTGGGTATACAACTGCCTTGGGAGAAGACTCCATGTGGTCTGGTGTGTTGGAAATGATGCTGAAGATGGTCCGAATGGTGATGCTGGGCTCCTCTGGGGGGGTGGGGGGAGGGGATGCAGGGAGAAAACTGTCTGAGCCCTCCGCAGAAGAGTCAGAATTTCGGGGGTCCATTCATGGAGGGGGATGTGTGCTCACCAGAAACTTGGATTTCAGTCTTCGGTCTGCCAGAGGGGAGGTCGGGTTGGGGCCTGCAGGGGAAATTTGGTGTGAGTCTGGCAGCTTCTGCACCGAGACCCACCCCCGGCCCCCTTGCCCTGCTGGTCGACGAGGCCCGAGCCTACTTCTTTTCCGTGGATTTCTTCGTGGCATCCGTGTGCTCCAGCTGGGACCACACGAGAGGCAGAGAGTCGCCCACGGCCTGAGACTTGAATTTGCGCTTGAGGGTCTGGCGGTGCGTGTGGAGGGGTGGCTGGTCAGGAGGTGCAGCCCCTCAAGCCCTCACGCCCCGCCCTGCTCCCCCCGACACCCCCCCCCCAGGCCCAGTGGGGCCGCTCACCTTGACCTTCTGTTTTTGAGCTGTCAGAATCTTGTAAGGAAAGGTGGGCTCGACAGTTGTGACTGGAAATAGACAGGGTCCCGTCACGTCAAGGACCCAGGGATGATGGGCGGAGGCCCCGAGGAGACTCACGGGGGGCTCGGCCAGGGGACAGAGGGGAAGAGAGGGACTGCTGAGGCTCTGTCCACGCCTGGCGGAGGAGCTGAGACTGGGGGATGGGCCCAGTGGACACCCCAGCCAGCTCACCTGAACGTCTGTGGTGGGACGGGACCTGTGGAAGGGGAGGGGGCAGTCAGGAAGGGGAGTCTGCTCCTGGTGTCCACATCTCCACTACCTTCCCAGTCCAGACCCCCAGCCCCTCCACCCGCCTCAGACCCGGGGGTCCAGGTCCCCAGCCCCCTTCCCAGGGCTCCTGTACTTTCATGGCTTTTGGTCCTGACTCCCGCTGGAATCTAGAACCATAGCTGCCCCCAGGGGTCCCTGGGGGTCAGGGCTGCACCTGGAGGCGCCAGGTGGAGGCAGGAGGCCCTAGGTGAGAGGGGCCCGTGGGGGGCGTGTGCAGGGTCCTGGGGGCCCAGGAAGTGGCCGGCTGCTGGAGCTGGTTGATCAGGCGCATCCAGCGGTCGAACAGGAAGCCGACCTCGCTGTCGGGGGCGTCCAGCTCCAAGTAGTAGTAGCGGCCCGTGACCAGGCGCAGCTTCAAGCGCCAGGCGGACAGGTCGTGGACGTAGAGGTGGGCCAGGTCCAGCGGTATCATCCTGGGAGGGGGAGACGGCGGTGGTAGAGCGCGCGACCGGGGTGCGGGGGCCGGCGGCGGTAGAGCGCGCCCCCGGTAGAGCGCACACGGGCGCGGACGGAGGCACCTGGTAAGGACGAGGTTGGAGCACTCCCTGTCCTCGGGGGGCTGCGCCAGCAGCAGCATGTCCGGCAGCACCAGGCCTGGCAGGGAGGCGGCCACGCCCATGGTCACTCGGTTGGTCCTCTGGTGCACGTACACCGGGGCCCCTCGATTGGTCACCTGGGGGGTCCGGGGAGAGGGGCTGGGACCACTCGGGTTTCTTACGCTCCTCTGGCTCCCCCACAGCGAGTCCCCCACCCCCATCAAGCCCCCCAGCTGCCTCTTGCCCGCCGAATCCCCCAGCCCGGGTGGGGGGGTGGGGGGGTCTCCTGCCCCTCCTGCCCCTCTTCCGCCCGCGGGGCACAGGGAGCCGGGGACCTGGACGAAGTTACTCTCGAACATGGGCAGCGGGCGGAGGGGCAAGTGCTCCCCCTGCTGGAGGGTCTTCTGCAGCTCGCCCAGAGTGGGGACCCACTGCGGGGGGCCCCGGAGCGGCTCCGGACGCCTCAAGTTCCGGAGCCGGTTCATGGCGGCTGCAGAAAGGACGGGTCACCCGGGCGCGCCGAGGCAGGGACCCGGCACCCCGGGGCCTGGCTGCCCCGGCCCCCGCCCCAGCCCACCGGGCTTAGCCCCTCGGACTTCAGCGGCTCCAGCGGGTGGAGCTTCCCCGGGGCTCGGGCATGGCCCTGCGGGGCTGGTCCGCGCCGGCCTGGGGGAGGAGCCTTCCTCGGAGGGGCTTTGTGACCTCATGGACCACGGGTGCGGCGCTTCCCGGAACTGCCCAGGGACAGTGGGCTCCCTTCTCCTCCTGGGACCCTGCCCTGGAGTCCCAGGGGCTGAATCAGAATCCCCCCTGCAGACCCAAACTAGCGACAACCCAGGGCCCTGGGAGGGCTCCTCTGGGAGGCTGTAAATGGATAATTAAATCCAAGGGTTTCTGACTCTTAAAGAGGGGGAGGCTTCAGTTACAGTCTCCACTTGCCACTGACCCTTCTCCAGACCTGGGAAAGGTCCGTGCTGCCAGGGGCCTCAGTTTCCCTGTATCTAACTTGTGTCTGTGGCAGTGGTTGCCTTTGTTACAACCTTACATTGTTGTTACGTTGTTACATTGTTACAACGAACTTGTACTGGCCCAGTGCTGTGCCTTCGACATCACGTTTGGAGTGAACCAGACTGGGCAGTCAAACTGACTCTCCCTAGCTATGTGGCCTTAAACGACAGGATTCTCCAGGAGCCTGTTCCCTTCTTTGTAAAATGAGGCGGGTGGGTACCGGGGAGTGCAGGGAATCTTGTAAATAAAACCCCACACTTAGGGCCTGGCCCAGAGCAGGCCTGCAATGAATGGTCATTCTTGTCCCCTTCTGAGGTCTTTTGGGGAGGGTGGGTGCTGCTACTCTGTCACTCTAAATACAGTGTTTATTTTCTTTTTTTAATGTGTCATGCAAAATACGTGGTCATTGTAAAAGTTCTGGAAAATACAGAAAAGCACAAATAATGAAAGTCACCAGCAACCTCACCCCTACCTTCTACCCTGAGCTGGCCATTGCCAACATTTTGGTGTATTTCCTTCTAGGGTTTTAAAATAATCCATATATCTATCTATATCTACATACCTACATGTGTAAAAACACACACAGTGGGGATCACACAGTGGTTTGTAGCCCGCTCCTTCTATGTCAAAGGCAGGCTCTGGAACATCTCTCTTCACAGCTGGTGTGTTCTGTCACATAGATAGGCACTATAATTTATATAACCGTCCCCTACTGTCGGGCATCTAGGCTGTTTTCAATTTGCTGTTGTAAACACTGCCATAAAGGACAGCCTTGAACTTGCAACTTTGCCCTGTACTGGTAAACTTCTGGAATCTTCTATTAAATATTTATTGAGTGCCTATGAAGTGCTGGCCACCAGGTGAGGCTCAGAGGCAGCACTAAGAACTCATGGTCTCTGGGGGTGACCCAGAGACTAGATGGCTCCCCTCTCCTTTCCTGTCCGACCAGGCACCCCCCCAGGGACCCCAGCATCGAGCCCCCAGCCCCCAGAGAAATCACCTCTAAGTGGATGTGTATGACAAATTTAATTCCCCCTTCTCCATCTCACAAAGGTTTCTCACATTTTTGTACAAAAACCCAGGCCTCCTTTCCCCCTCCCTGCCCACCCCAACATAAAAAGTTAATAGTTTAATAAATAATAATATGCTCCTGCCCAGGCCCAGAGGGGTGGGGGTCAGGGAGACACTGTGGCCAGACTGGGAGACCCATGAATCTGGGAGCCAAGTTCCTGCCTCCTCAGGAACCCTGGAGTCCACCTGCCTCCCACCACCCCTGTTAAATAAATAAGTATAAATAAGGCACAGATGCCCCTCTGCCCAGGTCTCCGGGATGGATCCTGGAGGGATCGTCTCTAACTAGGAGAGAATGGAGTTGGGGGGGAAATCCTCTGACCACCACAACTCCATCCCGAAATAAATAAATAAATAAGATCTGGCTTTGAACGGCGCGGGTGGCTCTGGGCAGAGGGTCACAGCCGAGTCTTCAGCAGCAGCAGGCCCCGCACGGCCCAGTCAAGCGTCAGCTGCAGCCCCCCCAGGATGGCATGGGCCGCTCGGATGCCCCCCCAGGCTGAGGCAGGGGGTGCCAGGGGGGGCGCCGGGGGGTCTGGGGGCACCTGGGGCAGGGCCAGGCGGGACATCTGTCAGGAGAGAACAGAGGGTTAGCATCAGGCCAGGGGTACAGTGGGGTGTCCGAGTAAGGGGGTAGGGGGTTTGAAGCCCGTGCTAAACCAGGGTTGGAGGAGGGCCAGGGGCCTATTTCCACAGCATCTCGGGGCCTGGAAGCTGGGGTGTCAGGGGAGAGAGTCCTGCAGGATGCTGAGTTCAGAAATTTGAGGCTGGGGCCAAAGGTGGGGGTCTTGAGGCTGGGGTTCCAGAGTCAAGTTCAGGGGGCCAGGGTGGGTCTGAAGGTCAGGGCTGGGATTCTGGGGCTGAGGTCTTAGATGTGGGGTCTCTGGGATCAAGCTCAGACACTCATGGGTGAAGGCTGGGATCTCAAGTCTGGGGTCTCAGAGCTGAGAACTGGAGTCTGAGTTCCAGGGCCTTTGGGCTCATGTCCAGGAACTGAGGACTGAAGTCTTAACACCTCAGGGTCTTGGGTCTGGGGTTTAGAAAGAGCTCAGGGCCTGGGGTCTTCTCATTGGAGACCTCAGGATCTAGGTCCGTGGGGTCTGGGGCTTGCAGAGCGAGGGTCTCCAGGCTGGTTTTGAGTCAAAGCTCATCATCATAGGGTCTGGGGCCTTAAGGTGTCAGGATCTCAGGGCCAGGATGTATGTGTAGGTGGGGGGGCGTCTCAGGGTCTGGAGGTTCAGAATTTCCTGGGCTTGGGGTCTGGAATCCTCCTGTCTTGGAGTCAAGGTCTCCAGGTCTTGGGATGAGGGTCTGGACTCTCAAATCTTAGGACTTCAGGGTGGAAGACTTGGAGTCACAAGATCATGGGGTCCAAGTCTCTGGGTGAGAGTTTAGAGTTTCCAGGCAGGACTTTGGAGTCCGGGGCCTCAGAGAAACGGGGGGAGGGTCTCAGAGTGGCCTGGAGTCCAGGGGTTCGGGGCTCAGGGCCAGGTCATCGTACCAGGAGCTGCAGCCGGCGCAGCAGCCGGTCCAGCCGGGCCTGCAGGGTGCCCAGCTCAGGCTCCAGGGTCCGCAGGGAAGGGCCTCCTGAACGTCGCAGCCACTGCACATGCCTCAGGTAGGAGAACAGGTCTGCCCGCAGCCGTGTCAAAACTCCCGGGAGCTGGGCGACCGGTGTGGGGGGGGGGGGGTGGGCGTCAAGAAGCGCCTGGCAAGCGCCCACGCCAGCCCCCAACCCCCTGCACCCGCTTCACTGGCCCACCCCCGCCCTTACCTGCAGGGCTCCCAGCGCCCCCGCACTCATGGCCAAGGTGGGGAGCGAATCCAGGCTGTGGTCTCCGTCAGCTGGGAATTTGTCTCTCTTGGAGGGAAAAGAGGCCGTGAGAGGGACCCAACCCAGCTCCGGGGGGTTCTTCCTCCCCCACCACAAGCCCCTGACCCCCTTTCCCCCACCCTGTCTCGGCCACCCTGGTAGCCCAGAAGCCCTCAGGATCTCGGTCCTGGCCCCAGCCCGTCCCCTGCAGGCTGTCCTACCAGCTGTGCGGCCAGCTGCCGAGTGTCCGCCAGGAGGGAGCGGGTCAGGAGCACGGCGCTGTCCAGCTCAGCGCGAGGGTCCGGGGAGGCCCGCGGCGGGGCGGGCGGCGGCCCCGGGGCAGCAGCTCTATCGGGCCACAGGCTCAGGGCGGCCAGGACCAGGCAGCAAACACCTGGGGAGGTGGAGAGGTGCGGGGAGAGGGCAGCGGCTCAGCCCCGACCGGGGGTCTGAGGGAGGAGGGGCTGGGGTGGGGGTCCTGGGTCCCCGGGCTGAGCGCCTAGGGCTCGGCGCAGGGCCTGGGCGGGTTTCCCTCTCCCTCCCCGGCTCGGGCTGCCCCGCCCGTCGGAGCAGACGCGGCCCCGGGGCGGGTAGACGGGCCGGGCGTCTCCCGTCCGCCCCCGGACGCCGGAATCCGGGCCCCGGGGCGGGGCACGGTCGGGGGGAAGACGCACAGGCCAGGACCTGCCCCCCTCCCGGGGCTCGCGAGCCCGAGCCGGACCGAGAGCCGGGAAAAGAGACCCGGGGGGGACGGAGCCGCCGGAGGAGGCCCCGTGGGGGCCGACCCGAGCGGGCCACAGAGTCGGGGATGCCCCGGGGCGCACCTGGGCGGCCGGCGGCGGGGAGGCGGGCGCGCCGGGCGAGCACGCCGCGGGCGGAGAGGGCGCCGGCGGCGAGGTGCAGTGGGGCCCCGGGCCGCCGCAGCCCATACCCCCCCTCCCCGCCCACCCGCCCGCCGGCCAATCAGCGGCCCCCGGGCCGCCCGGCTCCCGCGGCACGCCCCCGGCCCGCCCCCTGGGCCCTCCCCACCCGCAGTCCGTCGGTCTGTCCGCGTCCGTCTGGCTCTGCCGTTTGTCTGCACCCCTGCGTCTCCCTCTCTCTCTCTCCTCCCCTTGGCTGGGCGCGGAGAGGGGTGGGGGGTCCGCTCTGACTTCCTGGGGCACTCTGCCTCAGTTTCTCTCCTGGAGCCTGTCCTTCGGGGTCCCCGGGTGTCTGGGGCCCCCTGACGCCCCGGAGGTCCCGGGCCCTCCGGGCTCAGCCCCTGGCGTTTGTCTGTCTGTCCGTGGGCCTCCCATCTCTGTCTCTGCGCCTGGTTCTGCCCCGTCGGGGTCTCCGCGTCTCTGACCCGGCCTTGCACCTCTCCCGCTGCCCGTCCCTTGCCTAGGCCCCCTGCCCGCCCCGAAGGTCCTCCTCGCTGCGTCTCCGCCTCCCCATCGCTGCCTCGCGCTCCTCCGGCGCTCTGTCTGCTCCCCACCCTTCCAGCGACGGTCCCTCCCTCCTCTCTCCCTCCCCGTCCACCGCCCCCCCCAACTCCCCGCTCCAGGAACTTGAACCAACTTACTGTTCATGTCCCCACAGGGGCAGGGGTTCCCCAGGGCAGGGGGCAGGGGGCTGGGGGCCTTTAACCCTTCCCTGTCCGCTGCCGTGGGAGCCCTGGGGGTCAGCTGGGCCTCGGCCTGGGGAGGGGAGGCATGTGCGTGTGAGCAGAGAAGGCCGCGGCAGTGAGGGAGTGTGCACGCCTGGGGGGTTATATAGGGGGCCGAGGCGGGCGGGCGGGGGGCAGGCGGCAGGGGAGGGCGGCCTGACACATCCTGACTCACCCTCCCTGCCTGCCTTTTCCATTCAGACGGAGCCGGCTGCCTCGCAGGGCTCACGCCGCCGCCGCTCTCGGAGGAGGGCACGGAAGGAAAAGTTGGAAAAGTTGAAAAGGGAAAGGGGGGGTGGTCGGAGAGGGGCTGGTGAGGTCATTGGCGTCCCCTCCCTCCACCTCCTCGGCCGGCCGCCGGGGCAGACACACGCTGCTGAGAACGGGGCCTGGCTGCAGGGCAAGGGGGGGCGGGTGGACCAGGGCTGGCTGAGAGATGGGGAGACGGGGAGCTGAAGATGGGGGCTGGAGGGCTGGAGGTGCGAGCGCAGAGACGCTTTTAGGAACAGAGAGAGAGGGCTGGGGAGACCCAGACCCAGGCAGGGAGGTCCAGACACACAGAGAGATGGGCCGCAAGCAGAGATGGAGCGTCTGAGATGCAGAGAGAGAGAGACAGAGATCTCCCCAGAGAGACAGAGACAGCCAGAGAAAACCAGCAGAGAGAGGTGAGGTCCAGGAAGCAATACAAGGTCAGCAGGAGAGATTTGGAGAGACTCTCAAAAAGGAAAAGAGAGAGACAGGTGTGTCTGAAAGAGGCGAGGCAGGGCATCAGAGGCACAAGGCAGGGTGACAGAGATGGAGCCGCCCCAGGGGCGGAGGTCCCCTGACAGAGGCAGGTGCCAGCAAGGGGTCAGCCATGGGGACCAACAGAGGGGGGCCATTCTCCCAAAGACATGCTGGAACGTGGAGACAGAAGACCAGAGGCAGAGACAGGGACCAGGGACGAGAGACACCCAGCAGGTGTGGGACCTCGAACACGTGGCTTCACCTCGCTGTGCCTCAGTTGCTCTGTCTGTGAAATGGGGACACCCCAGGCACCCTCCCCAAACGCCTGTGCAGGGAGACAGTGAATTCACTCCTGTAAAGTCACACAGTCAGCTCTCAGTAGACACGAACCATGGCCATTCTCACCATTGATGTTTTATTAACATATCCAGGGAGACAGAAAGATGTGGCCCCTAGGGAGATGGAGATGGGAAGATAGGGAGAGAGCTGGGGAGGGGGAGGTCAGGGATGGGGAGAACATGTGCAGAGGCGGAGAAGTGGACAGGGGCTGGACATGCAGGGGGACAAGGACTCCAGGGGACAGCGGTGCCAACACAGACGCAGGTATACCAGGTTAGGGTATGGAGGGCCCCCAGGGTTCATGGCAGGACAAGTGAGGGACCCAGACAGGAGCCCAAGCCCCCAAGAGCAACCCCCCCAGGATAAAGGTAAGCAAAGGAGGACGGAGGGATATGAGAAGTCAAAAGGTGACCCGGACTTTCGAAGGTCTCCCTGCAGAGCACCCCCCGCACACTGACCCCAGACTGTGCTGAGCTGCCAGGGGGACCCCGGGGATGAATGGCAGCTGGAGGCCCCCATCCCCCACCACTTGGGGGGTGACTGCTGAGGCCCCCGGGGAGGTGAGGTCACAGCCCCCCACGGTGGGACATGACCTCATCGCCTCAGGTGAGAGCTCGCTCTGCCTCTCAGTCTGCCGCGGCCACCCCTGCCAGGGCCCCCCAGGGGCCCTCCCCAGCCCCCGCGAGCGCTGGGACCCAGGCCTCTGACCACTGGGTCTCCGCCCCTCAGGGGGCCTGTTTCCGGCTGAGTCAGCGTGGGGGGCCTGAGGCTGCGTCAGTGAGGGGAGAACTGACGTAGCCCCCCCCCAGACTGGCGGGGCCAGCCAAGGTGACTCAGGCCACCAGCCTGGGGGATGGCCTGGCCCGAGGGGGTGTGGGGGCCTGGGCCTGGGGCCAGCCTGTCGGAAGGCAGCCCCTTCAGTGACGGGGGGCAGGGCAGGGGAGGTGCCAGCCCCCACCGGCTGCTTCAGCCTAGGATGCCTAGGATCGCAAGACTGTCCCCCCCAGCCTCCTCCCTCTCTCTTGAGGGTCCAGACCCCCAGCCTCCTCCTCCTCCTCCACGTCCAGGAGCCCAGCTCCCAGCCCCCTCCTCCCACAGACCCAGGTGTCCTGTCCAGGAGTGAAACCCTTGTTTCTCGAAAGATGGAGAGAACTTGTAGGCATGCTACAATCTGGGGAGTGCAGTCCGGAGTCCCGGGTACGGGTCAGCGGTCCGCGCCCAGCACCAGCCCCCTCCCTGAGAGTGTGGGAGTCATCTCCGCCCCCCCCCCCCCAGCGTAGGAGGCGGGCTGCAGGGGGCTAGTGGGTGCAGGCTGGAGGGTGGGAGTTCTCAGGACTCCTGGGTCTTCCCCGAAGGTGGGGACACTCGGGCCACTTCTGCGGAAAGGAGGGTGAGAAAGAAAGGCAGAGACAGACCCCAGGGAAAGACGTGGTGGAGAATCACAATGACAGGAGATAATGGTGACAAACGGAGACGGGGCCACAGCGAGGCCCCAGGGAGGAAGAGATGCAAACAACAAACAAAAAGTTGGGACCCACAGACACAGAGAGACAAGCTCGGGGGCTGAGAGACAAAGATGGGGAGAGACAGAGGGGTTCGGGCACTGAGGGGTGGTCACAGACGCGGGGGGGGGGGGAGATGTCGCTGGGAGATGATGGGGCCCCAGGGGGTCCTTGCTCATGGGCTGGCCCCGGCTGAGGTGGAGCTGGCCGGCGTGAGGTCAGCAGGTCCGAGGCTGTGTGTGTCCGTCTGTCTGTCCCTGGGGGGTCCTGTCTGGCCTCTGGGGGGTGACGGGGCAGGCGGGCCGCAGAGTCAGCCCAAACCTGTCATTAGCGGTGAGGGCCGTGACGGTGGGCCCCCCCCCCAGCCCCAAGCCGCGGTCCAGGGCCCGCGGCCCCGCCCCCCACCCCCTCCTTGATCCCTGAGGAATCCCGGGAATTGGGAAGTGGGTCCGGATGATGTTGACACAGGAAACGGTCAGCAGCTGCCTGGCCTCAGCCCTGCAACCCCTCTGACCCCCACCCCCGGCCCCCTGCCGAGCCCCTCTGACCTGTGTCATCTCTGACGAAGGCAACCCCGGGGCCCACTCAGCACCCACCAGGATGTTTACAGGAGGTGGGGAGGCCGGGAGGCAGCCTCACAGGGCTCCTGGGGAGGGGGCTCTGGACTCCTGGTCAGCTGCCCTCAGACCTCGGCCCTGCCCCTTGCACCCTCAGACTGAGTCAGGACCCCCCCGGCCACCTCTGTCAGACCTGAGTCAGGACCCCCGGCCCCTCCTCCCTTAGACCCGGGGATCCAGACCACCAGCCCCTCTTCCCTCAAGGACACAGGGGTCCAGACCCCCAGTCCCTCCCCTTCAGACCCGGGGTCTGGACACAAGGACAGACCACTCCAGGGGCGATGAGCCCCGTCCTCACTGGCTGGAAGCTGAGTGCAGGTTCAGGGGAGAACTCAGGATCAGTTCCCAACCCAGCCCCCAGGTTGACTGCCTCCCCCACCACCCTGGAGCCGGACCAGAAGCCTGGGGACCCCAGTTGGGTGTGTTTCCCCATTTGCGGCTGAAGAGACTGAGACGCGCTAGACGGGGCTCCCTTCCTGTGACTTCCCGCCCCACCACCCAGGCCTCAGAGCTCTCAGATCCTGTGGGGCCCAGCCCTCTGGTAGGTTACACATTCCCCATCGGGGGCCTGGATGCCCTTGGGACTGGAGGCACCTGAACAGGAGCTACGTGGCCTGACCCCCATTTTTCATCACCCTCCTAGGTCTGGGTGCTCAGGAGCCTCCCTAACAATGGGGCTCAGTGAGGTCCTCTGGGCCTCAGGCCCCCCACCCCTGGTTGCTAGGGAGGCCCTCCCCCTGTCAACCAGGTCTGAGGAGATTTTGGGCCCCCTGGACCTTCCCCTTGGGCATCAGTTTACTAAGCAGAGGGAGGCCTTGGCAAGAGGTCTTGGGGTGCCCACTCTTGGGGTCCCCTGGTTGGCAAAGGGGAGATGACTTAGACTCCTCTTGCTTTGCACCCGGGTTGCTGAGGGGGCTCTTCTAACACCAGGGCCCCATCCCACCCCTGAGGCCCCTTCCACCTGGTTGCTAAGGAAGCAACTCCCTAGCAACCAGGCATGACCAGGCCAGTGTGACCCCCCTTTTTTCCTTCCCCACTGCTGAGGGGTCTCCCTAGCAACAGAACTTAGAACTTTGGGGGCAGGCAGGCAGGTGGGCGGGGCCAAGCCGGTTGCTGGGGTGATGGCCTTCAAGGTCTCTCCCCACAGAGGCCCCAGGAGGCTGGGGAGGCAACATGGTGGGCTCTGGGATCCCAGCTTTAGGTCTCCTCCTGCTCATGCAGGGCTCAGTAGGTGAGGGCGCTGGCGAGAGGGTCGGAGAGCGGGGCTGGGAGCGCCTCAGCCTCCATTCTCCCCACATGGCTCTTCTCTTTCACAGACGGGAATGGAATCCAGGGATTCTTCTATCCATGGAGTGAGCAGCGGAGGACACCCGGGGTCCCCCCAGGGACAGAGAGCCCAGACTGGACCCCCGGGTCTGAGGGAGGAGGGGCCGGGGTCCGGACCCCCGGGTCAGAGGGAGGAGGGGATGAGGTCCGGACCCCCGGGTCTGAGGGAGGAGGGGCCGGGTTCGGATCCCAGGGTCAGAGGGAGGAGGGGACGGGGGTCCGGGCCTCCGGGTCAGAGGGAGGAGGGGACGGGGGTCCGGGCCTCCGGGTCAGAGGGAGGAGGGGCCGGGGTCCGGACCCCCGGGTCTGAGGGAGGAGGGGATGAGGTCCGGACCCCCAGGTCAGAGGGAGGGGCCTCCGGGTCAGAGGGAGGAGGGGCCGGGGTCCGGACCCCCGGGTCTGAGGGAGGAGGGGATGAGGTCCGGACCCCCAGGTCAGAGGGAGGAGGGGACGGGGGTCCGGGCCCCCGGGTCAGAGGGAGGAGGGGCCGGGGGTCCGGGCCCCCGGGTCAGAGGGAGGAGGGGCCGGGGGTCCGGGCCCCCGGGTCAGACGGAGGAGGGGATGAGGTCCGGATCCCCGGGTCTGAGGGGATGGGGTCTGGACCCCCGGGTCTGAGGAGGAGGGGCCGAGGGCCTTGACTTTGACTCTGACAGAACAGGGACTGGGGGCCCGGGCTGGAGTGGGCTCTGGGCTGGCGGCCTCGGCCCGGCCGTGGGCTCCGTAACGATGCCGCCCCTCGTGATGGGTCCTCAGGTTGTGAAGGAGACGTGTGGGACCGGGAGAGTTGCGGGGGCCAGGCGGCAATTGAGAACCCCAACCTCTGCCTGCGTCTCCGATGCTGCTACCGCGACGGGGTCTGCTACCACCAGCGTCCGGATGGTGCGCGGGGAGTCAGGGCCCCGGGGTGGGGCTGGCGGTGGGCAGCCCTGGGTCTCACCGCCGCCCGCTCTGCGCAGAGAACATGCGGCGGAAGCACATGTGGGCGCTGGGCTGGACGTGTGGAGGCCTCCTCTTCCTCATCAGCAGCATCTGCCTGTTCTGGCGAGTGGGGCTTGGCGCGGGCGGGCGCCCCTCACCCGGGTGTGGGGGCAGGCGGGCGGCGCGGCTGACGGTGTCCCCTCCCCGCCAGGTGGGCCAGGCGACGCGACATGCTGCGGCTGCCCTGGTTCCTGAAGGGCAAGTGTGACCTGTCCAGGACGGTCTCCTTGTTGTCCAAGGACCGGACCCCGAGCGAAAAGAAGACGCCCTCTGTCGGCAGCATTCCTGCCTCGGCGCACGCGGAGGGGGCCCTTGACGTCTCGGGGGGCACCGAGGGGGAGGGGACGGAAGGGGGCGAAGAAACGGAAGGGGGGGACGAAGATGATTAGGGGCGCCCCCTGGAGGGGCCCCTCAATACAGACGTAGCACAGAGCTGCTCGGTCTCTTTTCTGAGAAGCATGAAGGGGGGGTGGGGCGGGCGCGGTGCTGGGAATGTGTGTGTGTGTGTTTTGGGGGGGGTCTTGGGCTGACGGGGGGGGGTGCTGGGCTGTGATCACGGGAGGTGCGTGGGGACAGGCGTCTGGAATGAGAGAAGCCCCAGGGTAAATGCGGGGGATCTGAGCTGAGAGGTACTTGGGTTAACAAGACACCCTGAGTTGAGTGTAGGTCCCAGGCTGTGATTAGCGGGGGGTCTAGACTGAGGGGGTGGTGGTGGCCTCAGCTGAGACTCCAGCTGGGCTGGGAGGGGTGGTTCACAGGCAGCCGAGCCCCTCATCTGTCCTTCTGCCACTGTCTGACAGTCTCTGCTGCCCACCTGCCAGCCCATGGGATCCTGCGGCCCTTGGGCCAGCAGCGGCTCGTCCCACTCCCCACCAAGGCTGGATGACTGCAGCCCTTGGCCTCGGGACAGAAACCTTTCTGGAAGCTCCTTACGGCTGAAGACTCATCCTGCTCGGCCCCCCTCCTCCTTTCTCAGGGACAGACCCCACACCAGCTGACCCTCCACACGTGTTTTGTGTTTTTCCCAATAAATATCTTGCAGTCTTTGTCCCTCTGTCTGCCTCTCCGGAGACCCCAAACTAACTGAGGAACCTGGTCTGCAGGAGGTCTGGATGGGGAGTTGGGTCTGGGCTTGAGATTCCTGCCTCCCTCCCTGCCTGCCCCAGGCTCCTGTCCCCCCTCCACGAGGGGGCGGCCTGGACAGCTGGGCTCCTAGGGCCCCTTCCCCTGCTCCAGCAGTGTCCCTCCCCAGACAGACATGCAGTGCTAGGAGGCAGAGCCGTTTATCTGGGGGAGAGATGGGAGACAGGCAGGTGTATCCTGGTGGCCAGGGGCTGCTGGGGGCAGCGGCGCGTCTCCGTCAGGCGCTCACAGCTGGGGCCACGCGTTCATCTGCAGGATGGAGGGTGGCATTAGTGGTGGCTTGGGACCCCTGCATCCCAGGTCCACCACACATGGCCAGGGGCCCCTTCCTCCTGCTTTGGCCCCTCACAACGAACTCTCACACTTATTCAGGGCTCCTCTGATTTTCACAGCCTGCTGGGCAGCAGCAACTGTCCCTTTAACACAGCGGACCCCAGGGGTACAGGGTGGGAGACGAGAGGCAGAGAGAGGCAGAGAAGTCGAGGGGACCACAGAGGCATGACGCAGAGGGACATGGGAGATGGACTGTGACAGACACAGGGACACAGGCAGAGACAGAGGAGAGGACACGGGGAGAAATGACGTGGGCTGGGTCTGGGTCTGTGCATCCCGATGGGTTTTGGTCCCAGAGAGAGAGAGGAGTGCCTGGAGTCCCACCCACAGTCCCTCTGTTCAAATTCCAGTTCTCTGTCGCTTGGGTGCTGGAGCCACCTCGCCCTGCCCACGCTGAGTCCTGCCTTTGGACAGGCCCGTTTTCCTTCTCAGAGGGGCCTAGAGTCTAATCAGCTTGGCCAGTTTCTGGCAAGTGGTTCTGGCAGCAGAGGTTCCCCACAGCTGGGTTAACATTTCTGGGCAAGGTAAAGTGTTTTCAGGGGGTAATTTTAACCACTGGCGCCTATTTCTGCATGGTATGTCAAACTCTGTGTTAGCTTACGCTTCGTCTATGCATGCATTTGTTCGTCTTCAACTGTTTCCTCATCTGAAACACAGAACATAGCATTTGATCCAGGTGACTATTCTCGAAATTCTCTCACCAAAAAAAAAAAAAGGAAAAAGGTATATAACTAGCATTCTTCTGGTTGCAGAGGAGGAAAGTTAATTCATCACCAATAGAGAATGTCTTTGAACATGGATTTAGTTCGTTTATGGAACCCCTCACTTGGGAAACTGATTCGATCATCCATCCATTGTTCCACTTACCTGTTCACCTACCAACCAACCCTTTCATCTGTCCTCTCATCTGTCTACCTACCCATCTGCCCCAAATCCATTCAACTACCCATCCACCTAACTGCCATCAATCAGTCCCATTGTATTGGGAATTCCCTGGAGGTCCAGAGGTTAGGACTCAGCACTTTCACTGCCGTGGGCCTGGGTTCAGTCCCTGGTCAGGAAGTTTAAATCCAACAAGCCACACTGTGCAGCCAAAAACAAAAAAACCGAAACCCCCACCATATCCATCCATCCACCCACCCATCCATCAATCAATTCATCCATCCATCCATCCCTCATCTGTCCATCCATTCATCCACCCACCCACCCAATCATCAGCCTCTGACTTCCTGAGTTCACTCTTAGCTGGGGAATGCTAAGAACAAAGACACCAGGGACCCAGATCTTACCCTCTAGGGTCTCCCTCTTGGGTGCGAGAGACAGTATCAGTACACACACACACACACACACACACACACACACACACAACACACAGCAATACAAACAATAAAAGGGGGTAACTCAGACCATGAGAAGACCCAGAAAAAGGCACTGAAGTCACAGTCAGATCATAAAAGACATCTGGTAAACTTTCTGTGCGGAGTGAAGACTACAAACGTGCCCCTGATGAAGCTGAAGGCGTGGACAGAGGCCAGTTGGTGGGAGACATCCCGACCATGATGGACGGGGGTGGGGGGTGGGGGTGCCATCATCACTGCAGAGAAGGCAGGAGAGTGGGGGACACACACAGTGAGCCGCCTGCATTCAACCAGAGGGCGGCAGGGAGCCCCAGCAGGTCTCCGCACTCTGGAGAATACAACAACTAGCCCCCCTTGGGCAAGAGGTGGCACCTTTTGGGGGCCTCAGTGTCCTCCCTGGGATGGGACAGTAATACTAGTGACCTCAGGGACTGTTACACTGGGAGGACTGGATGGGAAATGAGACCGGGTATGCCTGGAGACTGGTGACACTGGGACCAATATCCCCAAATATCCAAGGAGCCGATCGTGACTCTCTGGCCCTCATGGCTGGGGGGGGGGGGGGGGGGGGGGTTGGGGTGTGTGTGTGTGTGACTCTCTGGCCCTCATGGCTGAGGTGTGTGTGTGTGTGTGTGTGTGTGTGTTAGTTGTTCAAGTCGTGTGTGACTCTTTGCAACCCCATGGACTGTATGTAGCCCACCACGCTCCTCCGTCCACGGAATTCTCCAGGCAGGAATACTGGAGTGGGCGGCCACGCCCTTCTCCAGGGGACCTTCCCGACCCAGAGATCGAACCCAGGCCTCCTGCACTGCAGGTAGACTCTTCACCATTTGAGCGACCTGGAAATTCCCACGTCCAGAGGCGGGCTCTCATTTGTCTCTCCCGGTCTACACCCACGCGTACTGTTTCTGGGTCTTCGTTCTCTGGTCTCTGCTCTTTGCTTCTCTCCCTCCCGCGATCTTGACCTCTACCTGTCTCTCTTCCCCGCGTATCCCTGTCCCCGTCCCTCCACTTCCCTGTCCCTTTGACGCCTCTCCCCTCGTCCCCGCCCCGCCTCACCTCCCCACCCCTCACCTCGGGCTCACTCTGTGCCCGCTCCCGTCGCCCCGGGCCCGGCCTCCAGGGAGGTGAGCTGCAGGCGCACGCGGCGGGAACCGGCGGCGGGCGGCGGAGGCGTGCGGGTGGCGCGGCGCGCTCCCTGGGAGCCGGGTGCGGCGCGCCGGCCGGCGGCGGAGGAAGCCGGCGCCGACCAGCGGCGGGAGAGCTTCCGCGCGAGGCGGGCGAGTGCCGAGGGCCTCAGGCCGTAGTCGCGCTCGAGCTCCTGGCGCGAGATCTCGATGTTGCCTGTGTACCAGAGGATCCAGCCGAGCAGGCTCAGGAAGACAAGCAGCGCGCCCGTGTAGATAAGCAGGTCGCCGAAGTCGCGGCCGCGCACCTGCAGCTGCGCGAACACGCCGGTCAGCAGCGCCGCCATGCCCGCCACGTCCAGCGCCACGGCCAGCAGCAGCGCCATCCGGCAGCGGCCCAGGCCGGACGCCAGCCCCGGCGCGCCCGCCGCCGGGGACTGTGCACCGCTCAGCGGGGGCCCCGGCGAGGTGCACACGGCTGGAGCCGCCGCCATGGCTGGCTCTGACCCGCGGAGAGCGCGTTCCGCGTTCCGGGTGCGGCCCGGGGCGGGGTCAGGGTTCTGTGCCAGGTATGCCTGGCGCTCTCCTGGTCACCTGGGCTGGGCCGGGTGTGGACGGGCCCGGCCCGGGGGAGCCCTGGCTCTCAGGAGCCGATGCGGGGTCCGGCTGGGCGCACGGGTTAGTGTGGCCCGGGCCCCCTGCGCTCCTCCAGGAGTCTGAAGCCGCACGTGATCCAAATTCAGGACTTTCTGATGGAGGCACTAGAAGGCGCGCGGGGTGGGGGGAAGCCCTGGCGTTGTTTCTGTGCTTGCCTCTTGCGCCTCCTGGGCAGCGGGCCCCGCGGTGGGGACAGGTGGGGTCAAAAAACAAGGATCAGACAAGGCCCTGGGCCCTCAGGCAGAGGATCAGCAGTCACAGCGCCTTAAGGGATGTAAGTGGGCACTATATTGCCTGCCTGCTGAGGCCGCCAGAACCGTGGATGGGACTCACAGGAACTCTGTCGCCACCATCAGATTAGAGCACTCCAATGGAGGGAACAGGCAAACCCCAACGTCCCTGCTCGCTCAGATTTCTCCTGGGACTTCGGGACCGTCGGGACTCATCAGGGGCGGAGTCCAAAGGCAAGGAGATGGACAAGGCCTCTGCCCTCGAGGAGTTCCTGGACATAATGACGCGTTGTCCCGGTGGAGGTGACATAAGGCCCGGTTCTTTCCTTCTGCTCACTTGGGAGTCTCTCCAGGCCCTGCGCTAGCCAAGGCTGCGCCACAGAGATGTATCAGGCGACGCTCCTTCTCCTCAAGGACTCTGACAACAGAAAAGAAAAGTTGCATAAAGTGTAACGGCCGTGAACGGTGCTGGTGGGAATGGAGCGCGAGGCCGCAAGGCGCAGGGGAGAGGGGGGAACAGGAATGGAAGCTCTAAGGGAACCAGAGGTTTCGCAGTCAAATCTCCTCTCCTCCAACACAACTCGCCCTTAGAGGAAATCCACGTCCCTCCAGGGTGGCGGTCTGCGAGAAAGTTCCAACCAGCTTTTCTCTAGACTCCAGGCGAGAGCGAGTTGAGAGAAGGGGCTTCCGGGGATAGCCGAAGCTTTCCGAAGGTGGCCGAATAGGGACCGAGTGTTTCCGAAGCGATCCGAAGTGGGCATGGGGCAAGACGACGGAAGGCGGCCATCCTTCCGAAGGGCGTTTCCGGAGAGTTCCGAAAATGTCCGAGCGGGCCCGCTGGCTTCGTCGGGAATAGCCGACGGTCAACGAAGAAGCTGGAGGCCCTTGGAGTCCCTGGAACTAGGGTTAAATAGTTCACGCACTCAGTTTCATTTATCAGACAAATGTGTACTGAGCACCCATACTGTACCAAGCATTGGGTGGCCATGTTGGAAAGACGCCGCTGAGGAAGGGGACTTGGGGGCCTCTGTAGCGAGACCCGCTCGGATATCCGGCCGCGGAGTTCCGAGGACACACGAAGGGCCCTCAGAAGGGCGGCGCTGCGGGTCGAGAACGCACGCGCCCTCGGGCCCCTAGCGGAAGGCTTCGGAAGGGCCCCGAAAGGTTGGCGACTGACAGGCGGAAATAGCCGAACGCTGACGAGCTGCCTCGGAGGCGGGTGTGGCCGACCGCATGCGCGTGCCCAGACAGGAAGCGGAAATGCGTGTCGGTATTAAAGGCGTCGCCCCGCCCCCAGCGTGCCTCTTTCCGTCTCCGGCCGCCGCACTGAGAGGGGGTGAGTGGAGGCCTTTTCCTCCTCCAGCGTGGCCGCGTCTCGCGCCTGCTCCCCGTGTTGGTGCCCCGGTCTGTTTGCTCTCACCGCACTCCTCGCGTTTTTGGCTGCTCTGCGGCGCCGCCGCCTTAGGTCTCTGTGGGTTCTCATCGCCTCGTCACCTGTAGTGAGTCTCGGCAGCCCGAGTTCAGCCCCGCCTGGCAGACTTATAGGCGCACGTGGTGCCCCCGTTCCCCGCGTCCCCCCAAAACACCTCTGTGTTCAGGTTTCTGCCTGTTGCTCCCCTGACGTTTCCCCGCGCCCTTTTCCCCGCAGTCTCCGCCATGTCTGCGCATCTGCAATGGATGGTCGTGCGGAACTGCTCCAGCTTCTTGATTAAGAGGAACAAGCAGACGTACAGCACCGTAAGTGGGGCCCCGACGCCTGGGTCGGAGGGAGGGGCCTGCACTATCGCCGTGCCCCCTTCGTCCTCACGATCGCGATGCGTTCCGGTTCCCAGGAGCCGAATAACCTGAAGGCACGCAACTCCTTTCGCTACAATGGGCTCATTCACCGCAAGACCGTGGGCGTGGAGCCGGCGGCGGACGGCAAAGGGGTCGTGGTGGTGATGAAGCGGAGATCCGGTGAGCCTTTACCATGGCTGGGCCCAGGCAATTGATCCCCTTCCGGGGCAGGGGGCTGTGGCTTTTCAGTGTCCGTGCTTATGCTGTTTAATCAGGATGCTTGGGCTCAGGATGTTTGCCTGGGAGGCTGGTTCCTTTAAGTTACAGGAGCTCATCTGAAAAGTGGAGATTAATAGGATCTGAGTTAATAAGAGGTTAATAGGATCTGAGTCAGGACTCCAAAATTGCTGCGGTTTGATGATGTTTTCAGAATAAATCCTTGAAGCACCCCAGGTGGAGGTGGACGTTTGTCTCTCCACAAGTGGGGAAACGGAGGCAAACAGCTGAGGGACCGACCTTTAGTTCCCACATGGAGGAAGTGAAGCTTCTGAAGCAGTAGTTCGACTCGACTTGTGGCTGGGGGGAGCTCAGAAGGAGGTCTCGGCATCCCACCCCACCCCCCATAAACTGGTTTACCCCACAGACTTGTCTTTTAGGCTCTTCGAGGGGGCTGAAGGGGAGGAGGGGTTTCTGGCTAACAGCTGAGATGGTGTGTCCCACCTTCAACACTTGTAAGTGGGCCCTGGGCTTTGTGAGACAGGAGCAAGTTTTTCCAGGTCCCTGACTGATTGCTCCGTGGGTTCTGAGCTCTGCGTCCTGTTCAGTGACAGCACCGACCACAGTTGCTGCCTCCTGGTCTCACAGGGACGAGGGTTAGCCTCTCTTCCTCAGTGCAGCCCTGGGCTTCCCCGATTCCCACACTCTTGAGAACCCTGTTCTGGGGTGGTGGGTCCCAAAAACCTTGCTTTGCCTTGTTGGATTGTTGGTGGCTCTTCCTGGGGTGTCAGAAACTGGGTTGATCTGAGGGAGTAACGGGGGCTCCCCTCTGGGGCAGCGAAGGCTAACATCAACCCTGCAGCGTGGTACAGGGTCCTTGGGGGAACCCAGAAGCACAGAATGCAGCTGGGACCCCATCAGCTCTGAGGCACAGTAAGGGGGGAGTTTTCCTTTCTCTCTTCCCTGGGCAGTGGAGAGTGGACTCCAGCTGTGCGCAGGTGAGGGGCGGGTGCCCTTCTTCCCTCCGTCCTTCCTGTGGCTGCAGATCACGCCGCATTAATTGGGGCCAGGCCTCAGAGCTTGGCCTTTCGGACTCTTGTTGCCGAGATGGTGGTAGCTTGGGCCTGGGAGGGTGTGGACGTGAGAGGAGCAGAGCTGCTTTCTGGGGAGCATTCAATACCTGGCCCGTGCGGTGCTGAGTGGCCGCCTCACTTGGGTACCTGTGACCTTACACATGAGAGTCCACCTCTGTCAGCTGAGCAGAGTTGGCCCCGGGCCGGGGTAGGGAGGAGACACCTCGGGCAGTGCAGGGCCTGGCCTGTGGTGACCATCCGTGTGATTGTCCTGTGAGTGGAGCTTGGAGATGAGGCAGCCTCCCGCACTCACACGGCCCAGGCACTCGGGCTTTCACGACAGGTGTGGGCACCGACGTTCCAGACCCTCCACTGACCCCTGAGGCCCCCCTTCTCCCCATCCCCCGCCAGGCCAGCGCAAGCCGGCCACTTCCTACGTGCGGACCACCATCAACAAGAACGCCCGGGCCACCCTCAGCAGCATCCGACACATGATCCGGAAGAACAAGTACCGCCCGGATTTGCGCATGGTGAGTGGGGCTGGCCGTGCAGGGCGGGCAGGCCAGGGGCACCTGGGCAGTGCTGCGAGGGGCGGTCCTCTGGTGACTGTGGAGCGGGACCTGCGCTCTGGGAACACAGGGTGGGGGGCACAAGCTCCCAGGGGAGGTGACCTGAGCCCGCCTCGCCTCCAGGCCGCCATCCGCAGAGCCAGCGCCATCCTGCGCAGCCAGAAGCCTGTGATGGTGAAGAGGAAGCCAAGCCGTCCCACCAAGAGCTCCTGAGCCTCTGGCCTCCCCTCCCCAGAGCAATAAAGCTGTCAGCAGCCTCCTCCACCTGCCGTCTTCTGTGCAGCCCCATCTCTACCCCTGCAAGTCTGTTCCTGCTCCCGTCTGTCCCCCCAGAGACCACCCACACCCGCCGGCACCACATAGGTTCCCCAGTGTCTTGGGTCTGAAGGGCCAGCTCCAGGCAGGGGGCCTGAGTCTGTGGCCCAGCGTTTCTGCCCGTCGGGGCTAGTGGTTAGTGTAAATTCAACATTCAGGAGACTAGGAGTTGCACGTGAAGTAAAACCTAGAATCGTCACACCACCACACTCTGCTAGTGCATGGTGAAGCTTCAGGATAGACCTATGTTGAAGTTTGGTGTCTGAATAGTCTCTCTCCTGAGGGGTGGGCATTTGGATGGAGGCTCAGCGCACCCCCTGGTCAGTAGTTCTGTGGCCTGTGCAGTGATGCATGTCCTGTCTGGGACCCTGCCTGTGGACTCTTGTTCCTCGGGGTGGTCTGGAAGCCCCAGTGGGAGCTGTGGCGGGGAGGAGGGGGACAGACTGACCCTGCCCTCAGCTGAGGGTCCTGGGCAGCTCACAGTCTCCCGAGGGACCCTGCAGGTGTGAACTGAGGATCTTGGGGCTTAGGAGCAGGCAGGGCCCACTTGTGCCTTGGCCTTTGGTTCTGGGCCAAGTGCCCATCTGGGAAGGGAGCCTGCCCTTGGGGTACCAGGCAGCTCCTGAGTCCTGGACCCTGTGGGGCCCTATCGCCAGCGGCAGACGGGAAGGCAGGCTGCAACAGCCACAGCCTCTTGGCTAGGAACCAGTCGGGCCAGCTGTCTGCCTCCTGCTACTTTGGAAGCGAGCCCTCAACCCTGACCTCACCTGCTGCTGCCTCATAGCAGATGCCTGCCCCCACTCCACTCTGCGTCAGAGCCTCCCTCCAGCCCTTGCCCAGGTGCACAGCTGTCTCCCCAAGGTCTCTTGGCTGGGTCTGAAGTCAGTTCTGCTGCTGGCTTCCTGGTGTCTGTTAAAACCAGGATGTAGGTACCGCTGCTGGGTACCTACCTGACTTCTAGCTTAGTGTCTAGCTGTGTGGTCTTGGGCAAGTGAATGCCCCTCTCTGTGCCTCTTAGGATTAAGGAGGTTAATGAAGGCCCGGAGGACAGCCTACACACGGTAAGTGTGGTAATTAGCTGTTGGTAACGAGATCAACCTGTAGCGTGTATATGTGTGTGTACATATGTACATGTAAGCACACACTTGTGCATTGGCTGTCTTCCAGACACCCCATGAAGCGGACATGATCCCCACATTATAGATGTAGAAAGTGAGGCTCAGATGAGGAAAGGTTACGCATGTCATGGCTCCTGATGTGTGCCACCCATCCTGCCAACGTGAGGCCCCTGCCCCCCACCCCCAGCTCTGTGCTGGGGTCAGGAGCTCCGGCCTTCCTCAGTCAGCGGACGTGGTCAGGAACCCTTCCTGCCAAAGCTTCCTCCCCAGGTCTGTTCTCAATTCTGGTGGGGAGGTGTCCGTAGTTCGGTGAACTTCGGTGACTTAACACCTGCTCAGAGCTCCACCATGGTTCCTGTCCCACTCCATGGAGAGGCTGGCCGTGGCCGGTGCCCCCCTCCACCTCTCCCCGAGCCTCGCTGTTCGCTGGGAGGTGCTTGCCCACACTGAGCCTGGGACCTGGGCACACCCACCCCAGTGAGTGTACCATCTGCTGGTGAGTCACCGGAGCCCAGCAGGCCAGAGGCAGGCAGCCCTGGGCGCTGCGCTGTGTGGTAGCTGGTGGTCAGATGTGGGGGTCTCCTTGTCTGCCCCGGATCCCTGCTGCTCTGGGCGCTCGGCACACGTACAGTCCAGCTGGGCAGATACACATCCTGGCAAAAATGCTGGACGCCGTGGCAAAGGGAAAACCTGAAAAGCAGCTCATGAGGGAGGGCCAGACTGAATGCTGACTTCTCAGCGGGGACCGTAGGGCCAGGGTGGGGGGAGTGGAAGATGGGCAGGTGTCCAGAGATGCCACCCAGCGCCACCCCCTCCCCCAAAAACAACCAGCCTTCTCTGCACCAGTGGCCAAACTGCCTGAGTGCCGGTTCCAGAACTGCCAGTTCCTATGCTTGTGGCACTAGCCTCTCTGGGCCTTGGTTTCCCTGTACAAGAAACGAGTTCCTTTCGTGTTTGATTGCCTGGGGCTCTGAGAAGCAGAGATCTTGGTTCTGTGTGCTGCGTCGTGTCCAGTGGTAATCTAGGCAATGTTTGCAGAGTTGAGTGTAGGGCACACCCTTGGCAGCTTCCCCGCACAGGGTCACTCAGCTGTGGAAACCTGCTCCTTGATTGAATTTCCATCTGCACGGTTACCTCAGGGCTCCACCATTTCTTGGCTGTGCGGCCTTGGGTTGGTTCCTTGACCTCTCTGCCTTTGACACGTGCACTTCAGTAGACCTTACTTTCTAGGGTTGTTGAGGTTAAATGTGCAAAGAGCTTGTAACATGGCTTGCTGGGACAAGTCCACAGATCTCCCTTGCATGTATGAATGGGTGTAATTTATCTTGAGCAGATGGACTCAGAACGGACACAAATGTCTTTCCATGTCTACAACTGTTTGCATACAATGCTCGGGTTTTTCAGAGCACTTTGAGGACAAATCCACGTGGTAATAATGCCTGCGGCTCCGTCTTCATAAGTTATGTGAATACCCTTGTGCCCTCTGCCGCGTTTCCTCCAGGCTGTCTCTGCCCTGCCTAGGAATTTTAAAAATTTACCTTTGTTAGTCTTGTAGTCATCTGCTGGAATAAAACCTATTCTGTGAAGTCTTCTGTTAAGGAAATAACATGTGCATGTGGTTTGGAGACTTGCGAGGAGCCCAGGATTCCAGTTGGGGATACAACCATGCCACATGGCGTGTGGGATCTTCGTTCCGACGTATATCAAACGTATGCCCCCTGTAGAAGCACGGGACCCTCACCGCTGGAGAGCCAGGGAGGTCCTCATGCCCCTTGGCCAGGCTCTCACAGCCAAACCAGCACATTGGTTTCAGCAACTTTGCATTTACGGAGGAGACACAGCCGGGAGGTACCCTGTACTGTGGTCACAATTTCTGTGTAAATCCAAAACTTGTTAAAAGAAGTCTATTAAAGATGACTAAGTGTTTGCCTCTCAGTTTGAGAAAAACCCAAGTTGGATAAAAATCGGAGTGCTGGTGAGCACATGGGCGGGGGTGGGGTGGGGGTGGACACAGGTTGCTGGCGGTGTCCAGCGGTACAAACCCACGGGGAACAACTTGGCAGTATGTGTACAGTTCCACACAGATGTACCCTATGGCACAGGAGTGTCACAGAGAAGGGTGACTCTGCAGACTCTTGTGTGCCCCGGGCTCCACGCACTGAGGCCATTCCTTCCAGTATTGCTGGTTTTTTTGCCATATGTTGGGGCGCAACTGAGGGCATGTAAAGGCTGGGTGCTACAGCACAGCCAGCCCAACATTCTTAGTCAAAAAGCCGAGGTGTGACATGCCGTGTGCAGGTGTCTGCCAGGCATACACTAATGAGACAGTGGATGTAAGAGCACAGGTGTTGGGGACTTCCCCTGCTGCTCCAGTGGTTAGGACTCTGTGCTTTCACAGCCAAGGGCACAGGTTCAATCTCTGACCGAGATCCATAACTAAGATCCATAAGCCGTGTGGTATGGCCAAAAAATATAAATAATAGAACATATGCTTAAATTTGGGGGACTTTCTTGGTGACTCAGTAGTAAAGAACCGACCTACCAATGCAGGAGATGTGGCTTTGATTCCTGGATCAAGAAGATCCCCTGGAGAAGGAAATGGCAACCCACTCTGGTATTCTTGCCTGGAGAATCCCATGGACGGAAGAGTCTGGTGGGCTACAGTCCATGGCATCACAGAGTCGGACATGAATTAGTGACTAAACAACATGCTTAAATGTGGTTGCGTTCCCATAGAATTTCCTCAGAAAAATACAAGAGAACCCACTGACACTGGTTGTCCCTCACTAGGGAGTTGGGAGTTGGGTGTTGGGGAGATGGGAGTTTGAGGGAGACGTTCTAGTGAAACTTCATTATCTTTAAATTTTTTTAAAAGTCAAGACGTTGCATTCTGAATGGGTGCCATGCACACGGTATTCCAGGCTCTTCTTTCTTGGGACAGCGTTTGCAGGTGCTAATGTCACCTTCTGGCCAAAGTTTAAAAAGAAATGGTAGCATATCTTATACAGTGTTGGCATGTTGCTCTTTCTTACATAATATGTTTTGGAGATTGGTCCATCTCTCATAATGTGCTTCTTCATGTTCTTTGTGTGTGTGGTTTGTCTTTTTTAAAAAATTATTTTAATTGCAGGCTAATTACTGTACAATATCATAGTGGTTTTTGCCATACGTTGATATGAATCAGCCATGGGTGCACATGTGTTCCCCATCCAGAAACCCCCTCCAACCTCCCTCCCTTCATGTTCTTAAAATTCTGAAATACGGCAGATGCACAGAAAAGCACACATTTACACATTTATATGTTTTGCTCCTGGGTTCCTTGCTGGTTAGGGGTAGCCAGTATCCTGAGCCTTAGGGAAGCAATCTTGCTCTCAAACAGCGTGACCACCAAAGTATGTGTGTTTAGCAGCAGAGCTTGGTTTTGATGGTTCTGGAACTGCATGCGATGGCGTTCAGACTGTGGGTCTCCTGAAACTTGCTTGTTTGGCTGATGGCAGGCTTTTCCACGCTGCTGGGAGTGATGGCCCACCACTCTTGTGTTGTGTTGTATCACTCCTCAACTGTATACAGGCATGTTTATACTGCTTGCAACTTAGGACAAATGTGGCTTTGCAGCTCGTGGTATGTGTGCAAGAATGCCGAGTAATGACATACTCTGCTTTCAGCCTTTCCATTGCGTCTCCACGTGACTTTCATTTCCCGCTCCTGCCAAGGGCGCACCATGGACTGGGAGACCATCCGTGGCTCTGCACTTGGCATTGCCAGGTCTAGCGGGGTCAGCTCGGGCTTCTGCTGTACCTTTCCCATCACTCGTGATGATGGGAATCTTCATGTTTGCCTGGTAGTCGCTGGGATTCCCCCTTTTGTGAAGTGTTTGTGCAAGAGCTTTTGCTTTCTCATTTTTACTGATCTGTACGAACTCTTCACACATTGAGATTTGTTCTTTCAGTTGTATGTCTTAACTATCACCTTTCCCACTGAACAGAATTCCTTGGCTTAAAAAATTACATCAAATTCTGAGATCTACTTTACAAAGTACAATACACTGATTTTAAATACACACGTGCACATAATTATGCAGCCACATGAGCCCCACTGTAACTGAGATCTGGAACGTGCTCATCACCAAGGCTCTGTGTACTTGATCCTCCCTGATCCCAGCGGGCCAGGGATCTGCTTTTGGCTGTCATCTAGAATTTCACAGAAGTGGAACTTTGCTATTTGTTCTCTTGTATGTGGCTTCACTCAGCATTTTGTGTACCTAAGTAGTCGTCTGCTCAGTGACTGCACAGCTCCTTCACTCATCTGTTGATGAACACGTCTATTTCCAGTCTGATTATGAAAGCAGCAACTGTGAGTTTGCATACCAGTCTCTGACAGGCCTTCGTTTCTCTTTGTACTATTTGATCACTTCTGATGCATCCTGAGGCCCCACAGAACCTTATGGCGTCCCCCTGTGGGCCTCCAGGGATTTCTGCCAAGCCAGTGGTTCCCTGCTGTCCCTCCACTTCTCCAGGCTTTGTGGCCTCACCCTGACCCTCCACAGCTGCCCACCAGGTGCAGTGACTGCTTCTGCCTCCCTGCAGATGAGGAAACTGGGCAGGGAGGAGGGCCACGCCCCAGACCCACCCCCTTCCCACTGGGAGAAGCTCCTGCAGTCAAATTCTCCCTCAGGGCTCATCAAACAGCTGCATCTAATCAACTAGGCCCTGCCAGAGGACCAGGTCAGCCACAAAAGCGGGGGCGTGGGGCGAGGACCCTAGCAGCTTCCAGCTGAGGATGGCCCCAGACCCTCCAACCCAGGAACTGAAGCCTGGAGAGGACCCGAGAAAGGAGCGGGCCCTGTCAGCTTCAACCTGAGACCTGAGCAGAGACCCACCCACCACGAGACTGGTGTCAGGAAGCCTGGGAGGAGTCAGAGGCCCCCAGGAGCACGCTCTGCGGCCAGAGTTGGACCAAGAACCCAGGGCAGGGCAGACACATCGGGCCCGCACCCGCCGCCTGGGCAGACCCTACCAGTCCACTGCCCATTTCAGGACAAGGGCAGGAGCGATCAGAACCAGGCCCCCACCAACCACTGCACCCCAGACAGGGTGGGGTGCCCGCTGCTCACAGCCCAGGTGGTGGAGGCACAGAGCTGCTTTTCCAACTTTATTTAGAAAAACAAATCCAGGTCCCAGTGCCCTCGTGCCCTCCCCCACCCCAGCCATAATTTAAATAACTTAGAGACAGAGTTGGGTCAGGTGGGAAGGGAGGGGAGAGCCCACTACAGGCGCCGCAGCGCCCGCTTCTTGTCCGTCTTTTTCTTGGCTGCCAGCTTCTTGTCGCGCTCGCCCGCGTGCTTCTTGGCCATGGGCCCCTCAGCCCCCGCTGGACCCCCCGGGGCTGTGGGGTCAGCACTGGAGGCCGCTGCCCCGCTGGCTGCGGCGCGGCCAGGCTCGGGCCTCCCGCCGCTGGGCCCTCCGGCGCCTCCGTGGATCTCAGTGAGCAGGCGCGCGCGGGCCGCATATTCCTCGTAGTTCTCCAGCAGCAGGCGGCCTGCCTCCTCGTTGAGGGCCGACTCGGGGTTGGGGTGGATCAGCAGGCACTTGATGGTCTGTGGGGAGAGAGCTGGGGTCAGGGTCCCGGCTCCAAGCCTCTCAGACCCCACACTGCCCTGCCATCAGTGCCCAGACCCGGACTGGGGAGCCCAGCCGCTGGCCCGGCAGACCACACTCACCACTCTGCGGGCACGCGGGTACTCAGTGAGCTCACCCGCAGTCTCCCTGGCGACCGCTACCAACACTCCAGGGAGAGGAGGGACAGGTCTGGGGTCTGTTTACCCCGGTGCGCAACCCTCCGCGTGCCCTGCAGGAAACCCCAACTCCCTGTCCTTCCAACCGTCTGCCCCAGGGACTTGTAAGAAATTAAGGTTTTTTTTAAAGTTTTACCTTGTGAGGCAGGTGGGGAAAGGCACCAGGTGACCTCCATGCTCTAAGGGGCACCCTGGGGCCCCACCTGGGGCGGGCAGGCATGGCTCTCCAAGGTGCAGCAGCTCCCCAGCGTCAACCCACTAGGGGTGGAGCACCCCAGCTGGGACAATTAAAGACGGCCCGGGGGCACGGAGCCACTCCTGGGCGAGAAGCAGCGAAATCACAGCGCTGATGGTTGCACTAGCTGTTCGGTGTAGGAAAGGCTCTCCAACCAGACACTGGGCCCTCGCCTGCCAGAAAACTGTCCCCACACAAACCCCTCACCCGCCCCGTGGCAGAGCTCCCTGGGCGCTGCCTACCCTTCTAGAAAAGCTGGAAACTTGGACTCTCACGTGGAGGCCCCCACCACTTCAGCACTGATTATTTTAAAGGTGAACAAGGCTCTGTGGCTTGGACATGACTGGGCCGGCCAGGAGCAGAACCCACCAGAAGCACGTGCCGGATGCCCAGCTCAGCGGTCCAGTCCCTCTTGAGCACGTTGACACAGATCTCGCCGTTGGCGCCCACATTCGGGTGGAAGATCTTGGTCAGGAAGTAGCCCTTGGGTGGGGAGGCCGGAAAGTCCTTCCCCAGAAGGAGTTTCATGCGGAAGAGGCCTCCAGCGTACGGGGTCCCCTCTGGAATGCAGGGAAGGGACATATCAGGAGGCTCATGCAGGGAAGGGACATATCAGGAGGCTCAGGTCTTCCGGGCACCCCCCAAAACCCCAAAGCCCAGCCTCCCCGGTCTGACAGTGAGGCAAGCACCCTTGCTTCTTTCCCCAGACTGGGAGTTCTTGAGAGGATAGGGCTAGGTTCCCAGGGGGCTGCAGGCACCACCCCTCCCCCCAGCTCAGAGCTAACCCGACTGGTGGTCCCCACACACGGACACCTCCTCACTCCCCACTGAAGCCACCGCACACTATTCCCAAGTGGCACAGACATATATGCCACTCAGCCCTCCGGAAAAACATCTGTTTGGAAGTCTCTCAGGCAAGAGTCAGGACAGCTCTGTCCACTCCATGGTCTCCCCGCTGCAGCAAACAGCCCTCTCATTCACTCTCCTGATCAGGTCAAAAACCTGTGGGAGCCATTCCAGACCCAAGGCTGTTCCTGGTGCTTCAGCCTCCATGTCCAACCCATCCATTTTCCCCCATAAATCTGAGCCCCTCTCCAAGTCCAGCAGAACCACTTCTCTCACCTGATGGATGCCAGCCTCCAGCTTGCAACCCCACCCAAACCCCCACCAAAGTCACAGTGAAGTCCTGCTTTAAACACACCAAGGGCTTCCTTTCTAAAATCCTGGAAGAGATCTACAGACCCTAAAAGATCTGTTTCCTGTAAGTTTTGCCAGTCCTTTTTCTTCTGTTCTTACAATAAAGTATCTAATACACCATAAGACTGCCAAAGGCCTTTCGGGATCCTCACCTCCCGCCGAGCCTGCATCAGTATGGGGTCAATCACCTAGTGACCATCTCAGGAAGCCTTCCCTGACCCTCTGCCCGCAAACCCAACTCCAGACTAGATCTTTCACTACATACTCTTCATTTAAATCGTAAAAATTCAATAACCTAAACGGAGTGCACGCGAAGTGACACACTAAACCAACCTACAAGGCCAAACCACCGCCTGTAGTGGTTTGCTTATTATCTCCCCCAAGCCCAAATCTGGCTTATTCTCTGCTTGGTCCCCAGAGCCCCAGACACTGCCGACAGGAAGGAATCTGAGATGGTCCACCCCGTCCTCCGGCCTTTGCTGACACTTCTCCCCACCTGGCATCCTCCTCCTCAATTCCACATAACTCCTACCCAACTTGAGAACGGAGGAAACACCCAGACCCAAGCGAAGGGCCCATTACATGCTCTCTTGGCCCCCAGAGATTTTTCTCACCAACATTTAATGGGGAGAGAGTACATAATTATTTGTCATTCCTAGTGTCCACCTCTGCACACCAGGAACACCACATGTAACAGGTGTGCCTGTCCTGCCCACCCTTGGGTCCCCAAGGTCTGGCAATTAACTTAGAGTGGGAGCCTCCTATCCTGGCTCTAGGGTGACTAAGATCTAGGAAGTGCACCCCTCCCTGTCGTTCCCACACTCACCAGGGCCCTCAATGGTGACCTGCAGGTCGGTAAGGTCCTCCTCGTTGGGAAAGACTTTGATGCCGTCAGGTGGGTCAGCGGTCAGCGTCGTCACCTCCTTGTACACCAGGCGGATGATGTGGGGGGGCAGGTTCTCCACGTTGGAGTTCTAGGTATGGAGACAAGCCGGTGAACCACGGGCAAAGCCAGGGCCTGGAGCCTCCTACAGGATCTAGGAGTCCGTGGAGTCCCGGACTGTCAATTAAATCACCCCGAGCTCCCAGAAACCCCAACCCAGGAAGCTTCAGGCGACGGTCCCAGGCTAATCCACTAGAAATGGGGCGTATCTCCGAGCTCCTGCGGAAGGCTCCACCTCCCCCAGAAACCCCCGAAGCCCGTTCGTAGCTCCGTACAGGCTCCCCAGTGATTCTCGGTAGGCCCCAGGCCTACCTTGGACCCTTTCCCCCACCTAATCTTGATAAGATCACCCTGGAAACCCCAGATCGGTCCTGGAGACAGCCGCGGAATGTCGTCGTTCCCAGAACACCACAGGCCTGCCCAAAAGGCCGGAGCTCTCCCCGGGACTCGGCCGGGCCTTCCCCTCCCGCCCAGCCTACAGGAAGGCCCCTGGGCCCAACTCAGGCCTCGGACGTCCAGGTGGGCTTTCCAACCCCTCAAGCCGCCCGCGAGAGGGTCCTGAAACCACGCCTCTTCCTCTACGGGGGGGTACCTCGCTCACCCTTCCAGGGCCTGGGCGCCGCACTCACCATGACTGCAGCCGGCCGGGGGCGGGTCCCCCCGGCCCCCTTCCCGCGCTCTCCGGCCGCCTGCCGGGGCGGGGGGCCCAACTGCTGTCGCTGCGGCCCTAGCGAGGCCCCGGCGGCCCCGCTCTGCTGCTCGGTGCCTCCGACGTCCGCCGCGAACCGCACAGCAGCTCCACCCACCCCAGTGACCGGCCGCAGTAAGCCGGCCGCGCGCGCACGGCTACCCTTTTATATCCGCCTACAGGCCACGCCCCCTCACGGGCCCCTCTCGCGGCGCCTCGACCCGTGACGTCAGCGCGCACGGCCCTCGGCGTTCGACGGGCTCGCTCCCTTCCAGCAAACTGCGGGCAGAAGTTGGAGAGGGGGCGTGCGGCGGGCCGGCCAGTCGGGGCGCGTGGGGGTCCGGGAGGGGATCCGGGAGAATGGAGCGGTGGAGAAGGGGGAAGCAGAAAGGAAGAGGACGTAAAGGACGACGCGGACGCTGATTGGGCCGTTTGAATGAGACGCCTGCGTACGCGCGCGCCCTGACGCCCAGAAATCGCGCACGCGACTAACGGTCGGCCGTGGAGCCTGGGCGGGGCGAAAGGAGGTGGGACTCGCGGGGTTTAAAAGGATGATAGAAGGCACGCCGACCAATAGGGACGCGCAGTCGTGGAGTGGCGTCACGAGACACGCGCGGGCCAATCCTTGACGTAGACGGCAGTACCAGAGGGGCGGAGAAAAGGAGAGTGACCAATGGGAGCTCTGCCTAGCGCGGACCTAGGCTCTCACAGCCAATGAATTTCGTTGGTTTTGTGTATGCAAATTAGCTCACGGACATTCGCGCCCCTTCCTCAGCCCGTCGTGGGGGTGGGCGCTGGCGGTAGCTGTACGTTTTTCTGTGAGGCGCCATTTTGTGGTGGGAATGACGTGTGACCTGCGTGCTGTGTAGGGGAGGTTCCAAGACCAGTCACCCGGGCGCTGAAGGCTTAGAAGCCTGGCCCTCCAATGTGTGACCTCTGGCCTTGGCCAGGCCTCAGTCTCCTGTGAGGACAGTGTCTGATAAAGAAGGAAGAGCTTTCAGGCCTTGCTGAGGGCCAGGACTTGCCTGTGACTGACCCCGTTTTTCCGCCAGCCAGGCCTCTTCAGGACTCCCTTTCCCTGTCTGGAGACCCGGCCCGGCACGCCCCGGGCGGCCATGTGTCATCGCTCTGAGAGCAGGAGCCCCGGGAGTTGACCCGCCTCCTCAGCTACTGTGTGGCCGCAGCGCCTCCGCCTAGGCCTCTCAGATCCTCTAGAGAGGGTCCCGACAAGACCCCAGGTGGGGCCCTAGCTTCTGGAACTGGGGCAGAAACGTGCAGAGACACCCACCGCCCTAGCCAGAACTAGTATGTGGCGGGTTGACCGTACTCGGGTGCCTCCCACGCCTCACCTTAAGTCCGGCCCAATTAACACGAAAGGACTCTGACGGAAGAGGGGTTCTAGTGACTTGCCTAGGGCCCCCCACTTGGGACGAGGCGGAGTTGGTGGTCAGACTGATCTGTAGCTGCGGAGTCCACCCGACAGACTGATGATGTTCCTGAGAGTGATGGTTACTGATTCATGCTTGCTGGCCGGGGCACTTTTGTAGTTTATTTGCATGTCTGATTTCATTGAAACCTCGAAACAACCAGGTCAGGTGGATGTTATGAGGTTCCTCTCTGGACACTGGCAGTTATTCAGTGTGCTTTGGTTTTTTTGAGCACCTTTTTTGTGACTCAGTGGTAAAGAACCTGCCTGTCATTGCAAGAGACTCCCCTTCAATCCCTGGGTTAGGAAGATCACTTGGAGAAGGAAATGGCTGTTCACTCCAGTATTCTTGTTTGGAGAATCCTATGGGTAGGGGAGCCTGGCGAGCTCCAGTCCATGGGGTTGCAGAGAGTTGGACAAGACTTAGTGACTAACCAGCAACAGCCCTGTGGCAGGCAGGACGCTTTGGGGATACAGCTGAGAGTAAGAGACAAAAGCCCTGTGTTCAGGGCGTTGACAATGTCCTGGGGAAGCCAGACAGTAAACAAGTAAGTATATCCTATCATGTCAGCGAGTGATAAAGACAGATCGGATCAGTCAGGGCCCAGGGTGCAAGGAGAGAGGGCTGGGGCTTCTCACTGATCTGTCGGAGGAAGAATTGCCTGGGCTCCATATGGGAAAAGCACTTCAGAAAAGGGAACAACTCCTACAAAAGCGAGGCGAGGGGATCATGTGTGTTGTGTTTGGGGCGCCACCGGGAAGCCGGTGAGGCTGAGTGGGTGGTCTGTTGAAGCCTTCAGGTCCTGGGGAGCCGTTGGAGGCTTTGATGGGCCGTGGGCGGGAGCAGACAGGCAGGCTAGCACGTAGATGGCAGGGCAGGTAGGAGACGTGCTGCGGATCCCTGACGTGGACAGGCCCTGAGGGAGAAGGAAGGAATCGCCCACAGCCTTAAAATTGGGCTCAGCGAACCTTCTCAGTAAAGGTTTTTGATTCTGCAGGCCACACATCTCTGTCCCAACCGACTCCATTATGCTGCCCTAGCCTGAGCAGCCAAGTGGATGTGCAGATGAAGGGGGTGGCTGTGTCCCAGTCAGCCTTTGTTGATAGAAACGGTAGTGGCTGGGGTCGGTAGTGGCTGGGGTCGGTCCTCAGGGAGGCTGCCTTTATTGACTCCTGAAATTCCAACAGGCCCCATCTCTGCTAAGAACTTTACATGATCTTTGCCTTTTGGGGGGTTTCCTGTGGTAAGGAAAAATAGACACAGAAGCAAAATGTAATAAATAAAATATTTATTTAGGTTAGAAGGGAGCGAGTGCTGTGGAAAAAGAGAAAAGTAGAGCAAGGGGGGAGGGGTTCGGGTGGGGGTGCCAGATTGTGGGATGCCAGCTGGAAAGAATTTATAGGCAGATGGCCAGGGAAACCTCACCACTTAGGTGTTATGTGAACACAAGTTTGAAGGAAGGGAGGAAATGAGCTGTGTGCTTATCAGGAAGGTGTATTTGGGCAGTTGAAACAGCTGGAGCAGAGGCCTAGCACATTTGAGGAACTGCATGGAGGCCAGTGTGGTTGGAATAGAGTGGGCAAGGAGAGAGTATGGGGAGATGAGGTCAGAGAAATGTATATGGATGGAGTTGGGGAGGGGGTATCATGCAGGACCTTGAAGGCCGTGATTAGGACTGTGGTCTTGTCTCTGAGGGAATGGGGAGCCACTGCCAGATTTTGAGCAGAGGACTGCTGTGGTCTCACTATGCTGGGTGGAGAAGAGGATGAAGGGGGATGCTCATGGGGATGTGGGCAGAGGCAGGGAGGCCAGAGAGGGGGCTGTTGGAATAATCCTGAAAAGAAATGGTGCTGGTGGTCAAAGATATATAAATGGCCAATAAGCACATGACAAGAGGCTTAGTGTCATCAGCCATCAAGGAAATGAGAATCAAAACCACAATGAGATACCATCTCACACCACCTGGGTGGCTGTAATCAAAAAGTGAGATAATAGGTGTTGGGAAGGATGTGGAAAAATTGGAACCCTCACACAGCTGGTGGGAATGAAAAATGGTGTAGCTGCTTTGGCAAACAGTATGGCTATTCATCAAAGAGTTAAACCTAGAGTTACCATATGACCCAGCAATTCCACAGCTAGGTACATATCCCAGAGAAATAGAAACATGTCTACACAGAAAGTCATACACAGATATTCATAGCTGTGCAGATAATGCATATCACATTGTTTGTAACACCCAAAAGATGGAAATAACCAACATATTCAACACCTGGTGAACAGCCATAGAAAGGAATGAAGTACTGTTACCTACTACAGAATGGACAAACCTTCAAAATGCTATGCTAAGGGAAAGAAGCCAGTTACAAAGGACTGCATTTGTATGATTCCGTTTATATGTAATGTCCAGAACAGTTGAATCCATGCATACAGAAAGTAGATGAGTGTTTGTCTAGGGCTGGGGGATGGTAAAGTGATGTCTAATGGGTAGATTTTGGGGCAATGAAAATACTCTAAACTTGACTGTGGTGATGGCATAGATGTGTGACTCTGTGAGTATACCAAAACACTTTAAATTGGTAAGTTTTGTGTATGGTGTGTGAGTTATATCTCAATAAAGCTGTTATTTTCTAAAAAGAATTTTTTGAAAACCCTGAGATGGGAGGAACTGAGAGAAGGGCAGAGCAGTGGGGAAAGAAAGGTCTGACTGGAGAATGTTCTGAGTTGGGAGAAGTGGGCATGGTCGATAGGGCCCTAGAGAGCCAATGAGGAATTCTGACCTGGAGACGTGAATGGATTTGGTGTAATTCTAGCTCAAGGCTGCTGGTTAAAGACTTGATTGGAGGGCCCAGAGTGGAAGCAGAAACTTCAACAGGAAGTTGGTTGTGGCTTGGACTAGGGTGGTGGCCATAGCCATGGTGGGAGAAAAGTGGGCAGATCTGAGAAGGACTGGGGAGGTGGCCTAGTGATGGGGCCTTTTGAGTTAGTTTGGGAGGTGGATGGGCAGGAGATGGGCTGGGAGAGGGGTGTCCTTCCTTTGCTAAGTGCTGGAAGCCCAGAAACTTAACTTTTGCTTAGTGAAACTCAAATTTCTAGCTTTAGAAATGAACCTTCATTTCTTCTGTTCATATGTATTAAGTCATGGAAGAAATACATGTTTGGAGGGAAATTCACACTGACTGCAGTGAAAGGAGGATGCACAGCTCTAGCCCTCCTTCCCCTCTCACATTCCCATTCACGACCCCTCACATACCTGCTGTGAATATCTGGTGTCTTCCTCTCCACACTACTTGCACGTTTACATTCCCACACACCCTTCCTCAGCAGTGCGCAATGCGGTCCTCCGTAAGAACCTGGGAGTTTCTAGCATTCTGTAGCTAATGGGTGTTTATGCTGGTCTAGTGTGTGGTTAGGAGCTGCAGTGAGCATCCTTGGGCAAAGCTGTGAGCTTTCCTGAAGGGGAAGTTCCTAGAAGTGGAATTGCAGGCTCAAAGAGCACGAGTGTCTGAAGTTCTGCCAAGTAGCCCTTGGCAGGGCTCTCCTTATTTGGATCCCCACCACTAGGATCTGGTCCCTTCATTCAAGTATTTATAGCCAGCTGTCTGCCAGGCCCTGTTCTGTGTGCTTGGGATACATCAGTCACCAAGACAGGAAGCAAGGCACCACCTTCCTGGGGCATCCATTCTGTGGGAGACAGATGATAAACAGTAAGCACTAAACCCAGGGTGGCCAACTGTCCAGGTTGCCCACAATGCCGAACTTTAGTGCTAACTCTGGGAAGGTCCCAGGCTAGTTGGTAAGAAAAGTTGGTGGTACAAAAAGATAATTACTAAAAAAAATTAGAACAGCTAAGGTAAGAAGGTTCAGAAACACTAGGGTGAGAGGAAGGGTGAGGGGGAGAATTTTTAGATTAGGGGAGTCAGGGTAGACCTTTATTGAGAAGGAAACATTTCCATAAAGATTTAAAGGAAGTGAGGGAGCAACTTTTGTGAATACCCAGAGGAGAAAGACCATTCCAGGCAGAGGAGGCTGCCGATGTCAATGTCCTGATGCAGAAATGAGCCCAAGCATCAGCAGTCTCTGAAATGTGTGTCAGTCATGGAAAGATAGAGGTGCCTTGTCCTTCTCCCGTGTCCCTTTCTTCCCAGTGAGGCTGAGCATCTTTTCACGGGTAAACGCCTCCGTGTTTATTACTGGGTCCATGGTCTGTGGGTGCTGACAGTCTTTGCCCCTCAGTGACCGTAATATTTTTAAGCGTGCCGTCTGTAGGGGCTGTGGTAGGTGATTAGCAAGAACCACCTTCTCCTGTGTCCCCGAGCAGAACGTAGAACTCTCTTCGGTGGTCAGAGGTACTTAACTGGTAAATGTGACTGCAGTCATGTTTACCGTATTTACCGATTTACCACATTGGTAAATTCTTAAAGAGATGGGAACACCAGACCACCTTACCTGTCTCCTGAGAAACCTGTATGCAGGTCAAGAAGCAACAATTTGAACTGAACACAGAACAATGGACTGGTTCAAAATTGGGAAAACATTGGGAAAAGATCTACATCAAGACTGTATATTGTCATCTTGCTTATTGAACTTATATATAGAGTACATCATGTGAAATGCCAGGCTGGAGGAATCACAAGCATCAGCCTGGAGAAGTATCAACAACCTCAGAGATACAGATGATACCACTCTAATGGCAGAAAGCAAAGAGGACCTAAAGAGCCTCTTGATGAGGGCGAAAGAGGAAAATGAAAAAGCTGACTTTAAAAACTCAACAATCAAAAAACTAAGATCATGGCATCTGATCCCATCACGTCATGGCAAATAGATGGGGAAACAATGGAAACAGTGACAGATTTTTTCTTCTTGGGCTCCAAAATCACTGCAGATGGTGACTGCAGCCGTGAAATTAAAAGACGCTGCTCCTTGGAAGAAAAGCTATGAAAAACCTAGACAGTATATTAAAAAGCAGAGACATCACTTTGCTGTTAAAGGTCCCTGTACTCAAAGCCATGGTTTTTCTAGTAGTCGTGTACATATGTGAGAGTTGGACCATAAAGAAGGCTGAGTGCCACATAATTGCTGCTTTGGAATTGTGGTGCTGGAGAAGACTCTTGAAAGTCTTTTGGACAGCAAAGAGATTAAACCAGTCCATCCTAAAGGAAATCAACCCTGAATATTCATTGTAAAGACTGATGCTGAAGCTGAAGCTATGATTCCTTTGGCCACCGGATGTGAAGAGCTGACCATTGGAGAAGACCCTGATGCTGGGCAGAAGGAGAAGGGGGTGACAACAGAGGGTGAGATGGTTGGATGGCATCACCGACAGAGTGGACATGAGCCTGAGCAAACCCGGGGAGATAGTGAAGGACAGGGAAGCCTGGAGTGCTGCAGACCATGGAGCCCCAAAGAGTCAGACCCTACTTAGTGACTGGACAACACTGCCTGCAGTGGATCATGTGCTCCCTCTAGTGACAGCGGCCGTGAACCGCATCGCCTCTCATTTTGTTCCAAAACCCGACTGCAGGGCTGACTTCGCCTTGGATTAAAACGTAGTTTAGCTGCCAGAGGCTTCCTTAAATGGCTGTAAAACTGACTTCTCTGATGCACTGCAAGATTAAATAGAACAATGCCTGATGCTGGTGACTGTGGGAGCAAATGAACATTCTCACATACATGGACTTGGCAAGGCTCTTGAAACTGCATCTTGGCATCACGTAGCAAAAGTCTTAAAAACACACCTCCCTCCAAAGTAGAAGTTCACCCTCCTAGGAGCTCATCCCAGGGAAAACTAAGTAAATGCTCCATGTGGTGTGCAAAAGCATATTCCCCAAAGTATTGTTTTTCATAGTGGAAAATGGGAAAACCCCAGATGTCTACTGGTAGGGACTGAAATAAAAATCATGCTGCTCCTTGGACTCGAAAACTCATGAAAGATACTCAGAAGCTGTTCAAGTCTCGAGAGACACAATAACTACATACAACATCTAATCCCAGAGTACCAGGGGCTGAAAAGAGAATTGCTCCAAAGGACAGTATTAGGACAGTTGGTGAAACTTGAACATGGACTTCATCAATGTTAAGTCCTTGATTGTTGATAACTATACTGTGATTCTGTAAGAGAATGTCTGTGTTTTTCAGAAACGTTTCTCAGGGGCTGCTGACTCTCAACTGTCTTAAAAAAATACATGGGAAGAAAACTGGAAAGCAGTGTAATGAAATGCTAATGATTGGTGAATTGACAAAAGCTGTGCAGGAGTTCTTGGGCTTATTCTTGTAATTCATGCATGAAACTTTGAAAATATACAGTTAAAAAGACACAAAAATAAAAAGAGGCACGTGTATAGATATCAGAAGTTCACAAGCCTACCCCGGCAAACACAGGTTAAGAATACCTGCTCAGAGGCTGAACTTTTTTAAATCAACACAGTGAAGTTGCAAATTGAGCAAGTGTTAGGTTACAAAGACAAAACTCTTGTGCCAGATCTTGTCCTTGACTTGCCTAACCAAAGCACGGGACATGTGGATCAGATTACTTTCTTGGTTGAACAGAAATGAAGTAGTTGACAGGCACATAGAGGTCATGTTGAATGAAAAATAGGTAACATTTAAGCCCTGGCATTACAGCTGCATGGGAAGGGAATGAGACTCCTATTTCCCATATCACGCTCACTCCTGGGCATCTATCTACTTAGGGCAATGGCAGCCAAAGTTGGCACTGTTGACATTCAGATTTAAACTTTTTCTAAATTTGAAAATATAAAAAAAAAAAATTTTAAGTAAATAATTTAAAAAATAAATTTAAACTTTATTTTTAAAAACTAGGTTGAAAAAAGTAAAAATGAAAGTGTTAGTTGCTCAGTTGTGAGCAACTCTTTGTGACCCCATGGACTGTAGCCTGCCAGGCTCCTCTGTCTATGATATTCTCCAGGCAAGAATCCTGGAATGGGTAGCCATTCCCTTCCTTCTCCAGGGGATCTTCCCAACCCAAGGACTGAACCCTGGTCTACTGCACTGCAGGTGGTTCTTTACCATCTGAGCCACCTGGGAAGCCCAAAGTTAGGTTACACAACTACAGAAAAGTCACAGGTGCAAGTCAGCCAGTCAGTCCAGCTGCTCGGGCATGTCCGACTCTCTGCGACCCCATGGACCGCAGCACGCCAGGCCTGCCTGTCCATCGCCAACTCCCGGAGCTTGCTCAAACTCATGTCCATTGAGTCGGTGATGCCATCCAGCCATCTCATCCTCTGTCATCCTCTTCTCATCCCGCCTTCAATCTTTCCCAGCATCAGGGTCTTTTCCAGTGAGTCAGTTCTTCGAATCAGGTGGCCAAAGTATTGGAGTTTCAGCTCAGCATCAGTCCTTCCAGTGGACACCCAGGACTGATTTCCTTTAGGATGGACTGATTGGATCTCTTTGCAGTCCAAGGGACTCTTAAGTCTTCTCCAACACCACAGTTCAAAAGCATCAATTCTTCAGTGCTCAGCTTTCTTTATGGTCCAACTCTCACATCCATACATGACTACTGGAAAAAACATAGCTTTGACTAGATGGATCTTTGTTGGCAAAGTAATGTCTCTGCTTTTTAATATGCTGTCTAGGTTGGTCATAGCTTTTCTTTCAAGGAGCAAGCATCTTTTAATTTCATGGCTGCAGTCACCATCTGCAGTGATTTTGGAGCCCAAGAAGAAAAAATCTGTCACTGTTTCCATTGTTTCCCCATCTATTTGCCATGAAGTGGTGGGACCGGATGCCATGATCTTAGTTTTCTGAATGTTGAGTTTTAAGCCAGCTTTTTCACTCTCTTGTTTACCTTTCATCAAGAGGCTCTTCAGTTCCTCTTCACTTTCAGCCATAACGGTGGTGTCATCTGCATATCTGAGGATATTGATGTTTCTCCTGACAACCTTGATTCCAGCTTGTGCTTCATCCAGCCTGGCATTTTGCATGATGTGCTCTGCATATAAGTTAAATAAGCAGGGTGACATTATACAGCCTTGACATACTCCTTTCCCAATTTGAAACCAGTCAGTTGTTCCATGTCGAGTTCTAACTGTTGCTTCTTGACCTGCATACAGGTTTCTCAGGAGGCAGGTAAGATACAAGTGCAAGAGAGTTCAGCAAATGGCCCCCAGCCATCCAGTTCCCTTCTCCACGGGCAAGGTGCATCAGCCAGAATAGGCTGCAGTGTCCCACAGTAACAGTTAGCAGCCCCAGAGCCCCAGGTGCTAAAGCAACATGGTTTGTTTATATCTGGCATGTATAATAACGTCTGGGAGGCAGGTAAGTACTGTCCAAGTCTGTGCCCAGGAGGAGACCCTCCGAGTGCTCACTGATCCCATACTTAGATGCAGTGTATCACCACCCTCCCTCTCCTCTCACCCCACCCTCCAATTACCTGTAGACAAAGCCTCCAACACAAAGAACAGATGGACGCACAACCCTGACATGCACCAGATGGGGGCATTTTACCAGTGAGCCAACACCAGTATTTGAAGGCATTACCTCCTTCCCCTCCCATTAAGCTAGAGTCAAACAAATGGACCCAAGCAGGTGAAATCTAGCCAGTGGTGAACATGTCACGGAAGGGGAGGAGTCTTTCTCAACTGCAGGTCACACTCCGTCTCCCAGCTAGCCCTTCCCTGCAAGGATGGTAAGGTTTCATCTGTCAACTTGGCTAGGTGACAGGGCCTGGTTGTTGGTGCAAACACAGCCCTGGTACTGCTGTGAAGGTATTCTGTGGACACCTACAATCAGCTGACTTTGAGTAAAGGAGGTTATCCTAGATCATATGGTGGGCCACATCCAATCAGTCAAAGGCCTTAGAGCAAAAAACTGAGGTTTCCTGGAAAAGAATGAATCCTGCCTCAAGACTGCACCCTAGAAAGCCTGCCTGAGTTTCTGAAGTACCTTACAGACTGAATTTGCCAGCCCCCACAGGAAATGCAGGAGAAACAGTTTTGATCCCCGGGTCAGGGAAGATCCCCTGGAAGAGGGCATGGCAACTCACTCCAGTATTCTTGCCTGGAGAATCCCATGGACAGAGGAGCCTGATGGGCTATAGTCCTTGGGGTCGTAAAGAGTCAGACACAGCTAAAGCGACTGAGCACGCATAGTCACACAGGCCAGTTCCTTAACAGAAGCGCGCGCGCGCACACACACACACACACACACACACACACTGGTTCTGTTTCTCTGCAGTACCCTGACTGATACAGAATAAAATCTAATATTTGAGAGGCAAACACTTAAATGCACTAGAGAGGAAGGGGTTTTCTTAGTGATAAAAGTGATACTGGAATGCCCTGCACACACAACCCAGAGAGACAAGCAAACTCACGCTTTGATGTAATGAGAGCCGGCAGTTGATAAACAAGCATTTAGATGCTCCTGGGGTAGGCTGTCCTAAAGTTCCTAAAACCCTACCTTCGGGGCACCTCCTGAGATGGAGGGAACAGTTCTTTCTTCACTATGCATATATGTTAATGCACTGGGTGGGAAGAGAGAGGTGTGGAAAATGCTTCCTGGTTATCATAAAAACTGACAGTTAGACTGTATTCTGTCACACGTCCTGTTTTGGCTTGAATTTTGTCCCCTCCTCCTGCCAAAAAAAAAAAAATGTTTTAAGTCCTAACCTCCTGGACCTGTGAATATGACCTTGTTTGAAACTAGGGTCTTTGCATGGAGAATCATTGGGGTGAGCCCTAATCCGTCATGACTAGTGTGTGTCCTTATGAAATGTGCCATTTTGCCAAGGAGATGGGCATACAGAGGGAAGACGATGTGAGTGCCAGCACTGCCCGCAGGCCCCCAGAAGCTGGGGTGGGGTGGCACGGACAGATCCTCCCACCTAGCCTCAGGAGGAGTGAGCGGGTCCTACCCACACCTCCCTCTCAGACCTGCGGCCTCCAGCAGCTCGGGGTGGGGGGGGGGGGGGGGGGGAGAATGCGCTTCTGTTTAAGTTGCCCTGAGTGTGGTACTACTGTTCCCACTGCCTAGGGAAACTGATACAGCAGCCCCCCGCCCCCCCCGACACTTTAATGATACTAAGTCCAAAAATTCAATGTGAGGAGGTGCAAATAGAATCTGCAAACAAACACTTACATGCTCAGAGTCAAGACATGTAGGAAGAAATCAAGGATTTAAAAGCACCTAGCAGGGCAGCCCCATGCCCGACTCCTGACCACCCAGCTGCAAAGACACTTAGACGCTCACCCTGCTTCGGCCACGGGACTCCCCAGTGACTGGCACATGCAGAGGTGGAAGCCCGTCCTTTCCCCACAGTAAACCTGAGGCTGGGGATCAGGAAAACATCTCTTTATTTAAAAAAAGAGAAAATACCAAGTGGAGCTTGGCTGGCTGTCCTCACCAAGGAGCTGGGGCAAGAGTCCGGTGTTGGGTGGAGGAGTAGGGTGGGGAGGGGTAAGGAAGCAGGCAGAGCTTCGGAAGTTCTTTTGGTCCAGAATGGATTATCTTCTCTCCATACTGCCCTCCACTGTCCCCTCACTGGAATGGGGTGTGTGTGTGTGTGTGTGTGTGTGTACACACACGTGCGCGCACAAGCCTGTATGATGTACAAGGCGGCAGGGCAGGGGGGAGACTCAGATGGTGAAGTCTCAGCTCTGGAAGCCTAAAGGGGGTCTGGCAGGACAGGCCCACTTCCTCACCCACCTCGAGACCTCTCCCCACTATGGCTTATTTGAGATAAGAGGTCAAGGCCCCAGGTCAGGCAGCCTGTGTCGAGTGAGTGATGTGTGGTGGGCGGCGGGGGGGCGAGATGCCTGGAATCCAGGCCAGGAAAGAGCGAGTGGAAGGGGAGGGGGTGAAGAGAAGATGAGAGGCCCCAAACCCTGCAGATGTGGGGGCTGGAGAAGGCTGAGTGCTCCTTGGGGGTGGTGAGTGGAGGGGCGGGGCTCTGGGGGAGCTCAAGCCGGCTCCTTTTGGGGGAAGTCACAGTCTGCCACAGGGACCCTGGGCGTGTTGAGGCCCTTGCAGGGAGCAGCTGCAAGCAGGGGGCTGAAAAACTGCCACTGGGGCCCTGGTAGACTGGGGGTAGGCCCTCAGTGTCCTGTGTGGTGGAGCCATGTTCTGTGTGCTCAGTTGCTCAGGCGTGTCCGACTCTTTGAGACCCCGTGGAGTATCGCCCTCCAGGCTCCTGTGTCCATGGGGCTTCCCAGGCAAGAGCTCTGGAGGGGGTTGCCATTTCCTCCTCCAGGGGACCATGGTAGGAGTTGAGGGCCAATTATCTGCCCAGGCTCCCGATGCGAAGGGATGAGCTGAGGTGCCGTTATTTGTGGGGAGAGAGGAGAGGAAGGGGGGCGGCCCAGAGGAGGGAGAAGAGGCCCCCCGACCTGGCCCTCGGGGCTGGGAGAGGGGGCGTGTAGCCCTTTAAGAGTGGGGGAATGGCCGCCCCCAAACATGGCTATGTACAAAGAGAATTTGGGGAAAATTGTGCGTTGGGTGTTGGGGACTCCCCAGAGGGTGAGGGGGCAAGGGGAGAGCAGGGCGCTCATCTGCCATCCTGGGGAGGTGCAGAGCGCAGCCTGCCCCGCAGGTGGCACGGTGGCACGGGCAGCGGGCGCAGCGCTCCAGCCGTGCCCTCCCGGGACGAGGGACCAAGGCAGAGGCAGACACCACTGAAGGTCCTGGGGAGGTCAGCAGCTGTTGGCCTGGCCCCAGGCATCGCCAGGGAGGGTTTGGCCTAAGCCCATGGCATGCGGCGCCGGTGCCAGGGATGGGACTGGGCCAGTGACATCACCCAAGGACTGGAAGGCCTCCCTCTGGGGATGGTAAGAGGTCTCTGTGTTGACCCTGTCACCGATCAGATGGCTGGGTGAAGGGCAGTTATCTTGAGGGACTGGTGCCCTCACCCAGGGGTGAGGGGGGACTGAGCAAGGCCAAGTCTGTGGTCGGGTTGAGGCAGGCATTAGCCTGAGTCAGGAGCAAGGCAGTGACATCACTAAGAAGGGCTGGAGTGATGATGTCATCAGAGGGAGCCCCACCCCACGCTCTTTTTGAGGGAATGGGAAAAGAATATGTATTGTGCTGTTTCCTCTAAAGGGAACGACTGTAGGTGACCCCAAAGACAATTGAAATACAGCTGTCAGAGTACTTGGCTCCCAAGGGGATGGGTCTTGGAAGGTGATGGTACATGGTTGACGTGGGTCCTGATAAATGACATAATTGGGTGTCCTGGATCCTGGGAGATGGCGATGTCACAGTTATGGTGGATCCCAGTGGATGACGGTACCAAGCCTGAAGTGGATCCCGGGAGATGATGATGTTGGATGTCATGGGTCCCGGGACACCATCGACTCTCATGGATGCTGGGGGCTGGTGACATCATGGCTGAATTGGATCCTGGGAGATGATGACACCATGGCTAAGGTGGATCCTGGGGCATGAAGATATCACGGTTGGAGTGGATCCTGGGAGATGATGACAGCACAATTGTGGGGGTCTGTGGGGAACTGGGGCATCATCAGTCCTAGTGGATCCTGGTAGAAGATGTCACCATCGGCCGTACTGGGTTCTGGAAGGTGATGACATCATGGGTCATGGTGGGTTCTGGGGGACAATGACATCATCAGCTGTGGTGAATCCTGGGAGATGAATATGCGTAGATCATAGGGAACCCTGGGAAATGACATCATCATCAGGCATGGTTACCATGGGACCCCAGGTGCAGTGCCGCCATGAGTGGTGGAAGTCTTGTGGTGCCGATGACATCAATAGCAGGCACACCCCACCCCCACCCCAGCAGGAGGCCAGGACTTTGTTTGCGGAGGTGATGATGTCTGTAGCTGTGGCAGAGAGACATGGGGCTGCCTGAGAGTCCCCAGGGCTCCAGGAGCAGTGGAGCGGCTCCTTGGGAGCAGAAGCCAGTCCGGGAGTGCGTGCTGTACTACAGGAGTCACCAGGAGGTGACATCCCTGCACGCGGGGAGGACCCATGGCCCAGCCTCAGTTGCGGGGAGGGTCTGGGGGAAATCCCACACGGCTTGTCCCCAGGGTCAGGGGAGAGAGCAACCAAGCTAAGTCATGGTGGGGCAAGGCAGAAACTCTGGTGACACCGTCACAAGGAATGGCCTTCCAGAGCAGGCAGTGTCTCCGGTGGTGACGTCACAGCTCCGGCGCGCCAGGGGTGGGTTGTCACCTCTGGCTGCAGCTTCCCCACAGGGCAGCCGCCCAGCGATGACGCCCGGGGTAGCATCTCAGGACCGGGCCCTTCCTTGGTGGCCCCCAGGTTAGCCATGGGCTCTGGGCAGCCCGCCTTGTGGGTGCTGGGCAATCGCAGTGGATGTGTCTCATGGGGATGCAATCTCTGTGCAGGCAGAGCCGGTGCTGCAGTGCAGAAGGGCCTCACCCCGGAGAGGGCCCCAGAGTGGGCTGCCCGTCTCTGGGGATGACATCACGGGGCAAGCCAGCTCCTCTGGCAACGGTGTCACAGGAAGGAAGTGAGCCCCCGTGGTGACGTCCTAGAAAGGAGGCCTTGTGTCTCCTGAGGATGGCTGGCGAGGCGCTTTCCCCTGTGGCTCATCCCGGGAAGATGGCTTTGTCTGCAGGCATGGCTTCATAGACAGAGGCATCTTCTTTGGAAGGAAATATTTTCCTGGTGACGATGATGTCCACAGAGGCCTTTTGGTGCCAGAGACGACATCAGAGGGTGAGACTTATCTGTGCAGTGACGTCACAGGAGGGCTCCTGGTCTCTTGGGATGATGTCATGGGACAAGGCATTGTTCCTCTTACAACGTCACCGGAGGGAGGTCTTCGTGATGACACCGTGGAGCACAGACACGGCCTCCAGCGATGACTGTAGTGGGCCTGTTCCTCTGCGATGACCTCATGGGAAGCAGGGTTTGTCCCTGTGATGAACACAGACGTTTTTTGCTACTGATGACCTCACATACAGGCCTCTTCCTCTGTGATGACGTCATGGGAAGGAGGCCCTGCCTCAGATTGTGACGTAGAAGGAGGATCTTATCTGCTGTGACACTGCAGAAGGAAACTTTTTCTCTCGTGAGGATTTCGTCCAAAACTGTGTCCTTGGAGGTAGCCCTCCTGGCCCCCGCAGGTCTGGATTCCAGGCCCCCCAGCGGGTGTGGCGGGGGGGTGCAGGCTGGGATGGGGGCCCCAGGCCACAGCGCCCCAGCCCCTGGCCCGGCCTCGGACGCTCAGACAGTCACCTCGTTCTTGCTGGCCGTGCGGAGGTGTTGGGGCAGGTGATGGCCGGGGATGAACTGCAGCTGCTCCAGCGTGCCCTGGCGCTGGAAGGGCGGCCTGCGGGCCAGTGTGCCCCCACCCCCGCCGGCGTCTGACATCCAGGCAGGCTGCGGCGAGCCGTGCAGGGCGTGGTGGTGGTGTGCGTGCAGGCCGGGCGGCGGTGGCAGGCCGTGCAGTGGCGTGGGGGGGCCCCCGGGCCCCAGCAGCAGGTTGGAGTGCGAGGCGGCCAAGCTGGCACGCGTGGCGGGCTCGGGGGGCAGCGCGGGGCTGCGCGGGGGTGACAGGAGGTGCTCGCGGCTCTGGCGCAGGGCCTCGGGTGACGACAGGAGCAGGTGCTCCTGGGACACAAGGCGCGCGCGCGGCAGGGTGAACTCGTAGCGCGACCGGCCCCCGTCACCCAGCAGGTGCTCCTGGGACATGACGCGCCGAGGGTGGGGCGCAGGGGCCAGGCCCAGCTCCTCGGGGCTGCCCCAGGCATCCATGCGGTAGCCACCCCCCGTGCCGGGTCGCCGCAGCGCGTGCAGGGGCAGCGTCCCACGGGGCACCTCTGCCAGGTGCCGGCGCTTCAGGTAGGCCTCGTCCAGGTCCTTCTCGGCTGCGGGAGAAGGGGTAAACCACAGAACTGGGGCCCCAGCCGGCCCAGAAGCTGCCCGCCTCCCAGGGCCAACCCTCTGCCTCTCCCCGCACTGGGCTCCCGCCCCGGAGAATTCCAGACATCACCGGGAACTTCCTGGGCATTAGCCTGGGCAGGGGCACGGTTTTAACCAGTGGGAACAGTCAGGCTAGAAGAATGCATGTTCCCAGGCCCAGCTTGCGGTGATGGGGCCGTAGATGAGGAGGGGGGTTGTTTTTTAAATCGCTTGGGTATATCCTTTCTTTTGTGTGTAGAACCCAGCTCTTGCTCTTTGAGGAAACTTCCTTCTCTTTCATCCTGTAGAAAGCATTTTTCGATTCGACCCATTTGTGGATTGTAAAGTCAATGTTGTGGGTAGAGATAGTATTTTGCAAAATGAAATAGGATAGAAAATTATTAGAAAGTTTCCCACAATAAGAGAATAAGAAAAAAGTGAAGTTGGTCAGTCATGTCCGGCTCTTTGTGATCCCACGGACCATAGCCCACAAGGCTCCTCAGTCCATGGAATTTTCCAGGCAAGAGAACTGGAGTAGGTTGCCATTTCCTTCTCCAGGGGATCTTCCCAACCCAGGGATTGAACCCGGGTCTACCGCACTGCAGGCAGACGCTTTACTGTCTGAGCCACCAGGGAAGCCCATCAAGACAATAAGGGTGAGTACCAGTAATACGATTTTTGTTTCAGCTCTGTGTGTGATTGAAATATCAGTGGTTGAAGTGACATAATATCTGGGATTTGTTTTGAAATAATCCAGCAAAAGATGGGGTGGGGGAAGGAGGGAATAAGAAAATGTTAAAGCTGGGTGATAGGAACCTAGGGGTTCATTTTACAGTTTGTCTGCTCTTGAACATGTTTTAAAATGTCCACAATAGCAAGTTTCAAAACTTCGCTGTAATTAAAAAATTGCCGGTATACGTAGGTTTTATGAGACACAGTATAAAAACCCTTTCTGACTGTGAATCTCAGTTTAAAATGTGTGAAGCCTCCTCCACTACCAGGAATGTCCAATCAGAGTCATGGTGATTGGTTTTGGGGCAAGCTCATGACCCTTTCTTGGTCAGTGGGGTTCAGGCTTGGGATTTTTGCTGTAATCACTGGGAGAGACTCTTCTGGTAAGAACTGCCCTGAAGATTCTCAGGGCAGTCTTTGCCATCACAGGGGGAGATTCTTTCTGAAAATGAAGCCAGCCCACTGTTCATTGCCGCACACAGAATCTGCCTTATCAAGCCAATGTAGTTGCCCTTTTTTTTTTTTAAAGTTCTGTTTCAGCATAGTTACCTTTTTTTTTTTTTTTTTATTGTGTTCCTATTAATTGCAAACACAAGTCCTGATGAATGCAATAGATCTTGCGGGGAGGACCATGGATTTGCATTTATGAAAAGCACCCCAAGTAGTTCATTGCGATGCAAATGACTTTGGGTCTTTCTGGAAGCCCACTTGGAGGGAAAAAAAAACCCTAAGCGGGGAATCGAGAGCTTGAGAAGGCGCTCGGGCCACTGTCCAGGGTCCTGAACACAGGCCCTGCCCCCGCCCCGCCGCCCAAGCAGCCCACCACCATCCCCCACCACCCCCACCCCTCTCCCGGGACTCACCGAGCCTCTTGAGAGAGGAGTAGCGGTTGAGCTCCGATTTCACGGCGGCCTCGTAGGACGGGGGCAGATGCGAGAGGTTGTGGAAGGACCGCGAGCAGGATAGCGTGGAGTAGCGCAAGGAGGGGCTGGGCGGCGGGACGGCCCTCCAGTCTGGGGCAGAGGGCACGGCCGGGGTCAGTCCAGGCCAGTCTGGGGCAGAGGGCACGGCCGGGGTCAGTCCGGGCCTGCTCCCTCGGACCCCGCGGTTCCGTCCCCCGCCCCCTTGGAGTTTTAGCAGCCTGGGGTTCCAGCCTCTCAAAGCTGCAGCAGTCCAAGCTCCCTCTGCTCACTCCCCCCACGCCCCCTCGGGAGCTCCTGGCTGGGGAAGGAGCAGGAGGCGCAGCCGGCACGTCCTCTGTGCCCCGCCCCAAGCAGGAGGGGCGCACTCCAGGCCGCTTCCGGCGGACCGCTCCTGAGTTACTCGGCTGGTCCATGAGGACAGGCTCCCGCGGCCTCACCCCTGCCCTATCAGGGTACCTGGCTCCGACTCAGTGCAGGTGGGGAGGGAAGGAGCTCGGCCGCCCGGGCGCGTACCCAGAGTGGCAGCGTGGTGTTTGGGGCTGTTGACGTTGAGGTGCAGGTAGTTGTGGTGCAGGTTATCTGTGGGGACCAAGAGGGGAGGGCGTCACTACCGCTGCCGGCGCCCAGCTGGCGCCCCGTCCCGGTCCGTGTGCAGGGCTCCCTGCGTGCGTCTTCTCGGCCCCCGGTTCTGCAATCTCTGCCCTGGCTTCCTTCTCCCTCCTGGATCGTCAAACCAGCCTTCAGCCCAGCTCCAAGACCAGCCTCTCCGCGGTGCACCCCCCCCCCCCCCCCCCCCAAACACACACACCCCTCTGCTGCTCGAAACCCTCCGCCGGCCTCACCATCACCGATGGGACGCAGTCTAAGCTGGGGGCGGCTCTGAGGCCTTCCGACCTGCCCCCAGTCTCATCTTTCACCCCTCCCCCCAAGCCCTGCTTCCCTCTGATGCCCAGTGGTCGAGCTTAGTTCTGCCACAGGGCCTGTGCACGGGCTGTTCCGCTGTTCTCCGCGCGTTGAACCCCTTCCTCCCCTTCTTTGCCTGAAGACCTGCTCCCTGCTCATCCCTCCAGATCCAGGTCAAATGTCTCTTCTTCATCACTAGTATTCAAAGCCCTCTCCTCTTCTGCGTTCCTGACCTCAGATCAATCCGCGTCCTTTACTGCCTGGACCCGCGTCCCAGCCTCCTCCGGATCCTTCCTCCTCTCATTTCCTTCCCTGCACACGGGTTCCAGAGTCCTGCCCACTCGAGACTCTGCTCCTCTCCGGCTCTAAACTCCTCCCTGGCTCCCCATTGCCCTCGGGACACAGAGCTACTCAGCTCGGCCTGGCACTCGGGGCCCTTCCTGAGGTGCCTGCCAACCCTCTACCGTCACAAGCTGAGCTCCCCCTGCACAAGAAACTCCCCTCCGTCCCCTGGCCACTGCCCCGAGATCTCTTTCTGATGGCGCCTCCTCCGCCTCTTCAGACGAGACCCTCTGGCCCTCTCCCAGGCTCCTGGACCTCTCTGCCGATGCTCTGGCCTATGCTCTGGCCAAGCCCGGTAAGAACGGCGGTGACGTGAGGCGAGCCCTCCTCTGATGCTCATTTTATGGGTGAGGAAAATGAGGCCCAGAGACTGAAGCCGGTCGCCCCAGGTCACACTGGTAGAATTAGGATTCTAACCAGGCGTCTGGCTCCAGACATTCTAACTAAGTTGCTACCTGCGTCCTTTTGTGTCACCGGCTGCTGGGTGGTCTGACATGAGTTTCTCAAGTGCAGTGGCTTGAGAAACCGTCGACGCGCCCGCGGTGCCCACCTAGGGTGCCCACGGAAGGGCAGGGAGTGGGGCGGGCTCACTGCAGCGTCCGGAGCAGTGTCCGGAACGGGGCTCCGCCGGGACGGTTGGGGAAGGCGGAGGCCGGGGAGGTGGGAGGCGGGGCCACAGGGGTGAGGCGAGGCCGAGGGCGGCCGCAGCCCCGCCTCTCGCTCACCGAGATTGGAGGGCTTCACGGGGTTGTAGAGGTTCTTGGGCGTCCTCGGCGGCATGCTGTCGGGGCCTCCGACCCCTGGGGTTAGGGAGCTGCTTCGTGCCCGGTCTGGGCGGGCCCCGGGCCCCGCCTGATGTCTCAGAATGTCCACCAGAGCCCTGGAAGGGGCAGAGGGATGGTCAGTGGCCTGGGGGCTGCGGGTAGGGATGGAGAGAGGGAGGGCGCAGGCCTCTTTCCCCTCCCCGTCTCACCTTTGCGGGTATCTTAGTTCAGCTCGGCTTGTCGCCTTTGGCCACGCCCCTTGCTAGCGTCAGTCTGAGCGCCGCCTGCCTCAAGGTCCCTCCGACTCACTTCTCCAAATCATCTGGACCCTACCCCTTGTGCGGGCCCTCCCACAGCGTCCTCTCTGTGGCCCTGTCCCTACTCGGAACCTGGGACCTTACTCCTGTTTCTTTCGCTGTCTTCTCCATAGCGACAAAACCTTAAATCATCCTTGACTCTTTGTCTTTCCTCAATGGCCCTTAGTAACCCCCTGGATTCGCTCTCCAAAATATATCCCAACCATTTGTCAGCACCTCTGCGGCGAGCAGCCTGCCTCTTGCCATGGATCCACCTGGCCTGCCCGTTTCTGCCCTTGTCCCCTGCAGTCTAAGTTCAGATGCACAGCCCAGGGGCCAGGTGGCTCACACGGAGCTCAGGACACTCCCGTGGCTCCCCGGTCACACTGAGGCTGAGCCCACCTCTGCCCGCTCCTGTCCACCTCCCCCTCACGCACTGTGCCCAGTGTCGTGGGCCTCCTCACAGTCCTCCCAACACGCCACCCCAGGGCCTTTGCACTTACGGCTTCCTCTGCCTGGAGTGCCCTTCCCATAGATATCTGCTTGGTTCTCTTTTGTCCTCCAGGTCTCTGCTCAGAGAGGCCTTTCCTGACCGCTTCATGTAAAACAGCACCTCCCCGCCCACCCACAGCTCGTCACACTGCTTTTCTTCACAGCAGTTATCAGTATCTGAAAGTACATTGCCCTTGTGTGTGGCTTCCCTGCTGGCTCGAATAGTAGAGAATCTGACTGCGATGCAGGAGACCAGGCTCGATCCCTGGGTGGGGAAGATCCCCTGGAGAAGGAAATGGCAACCCACTCCAGTATTCTTGCCTGGAGAATCCCATGGACAGGAGCCTGGTGGGCTATGGTCCATGGGGTCCCAAAAAGTTGGACACGTCTGAGCAACTAACACTGCTTGCTTACTCTCTTAATGATGACAGTAGCCAGCATTTATTGAGGGCTTACCATGTGCCAGGACTGGACAAGAATCAACCCAGTTAATCTTCGTTGCTGTCCGAATGGGTGGGGAACAATAATTAGCCCCACTGTACAGACACAGGAAACAGGCACAGAAAGGTTAAGCAACTTTCCCCGGGTCACACAGCCCGCAGGCGGCTGACCTGGGATTAGAACTAGGTTTACTCGTCAGTGCAGGGATTTTGTCTTGTTCACGGCTGTGCCCCCAGCTCCTGGCTCACAGAAAGCGCTCAAGAAATATTTGCTGAATGAAGACCTGAGCCTACCTCGTCACTCCCTAGCCTGTCACTTAAGTCAC